>NW_021636431.1:0-128933 GCF_004799145.2 Neltuma alba | reverse complement strand
ACTAACATGCATGTCCCGTAAATTGTAACTACTATGCTGGTCAAATGGCTTATTGAAGAAGTTAATTTTAGACAGGGAAAAATAGTTCATAAGGTCCACATAACCCAATCCCCACTTAGGGAGATAATTACATAAGGCTCTTGATGTTGTTGTGGATATATACTGATGTGTGTGTGGTGTGTGTGTTTGTGTGTGTGTATATCTAAGTAATTGGGTATGTGTATTTTGTTACCATTACATTTTTAAGTTGTGCGGAATTTATGAGGAAAAATAGGTACTTTTTTATTTTTTATTATATAAAATTTGAGAAATTAGGTACCCTAATTATTTTTTAATGATAAATGGTGCAACTCTTTATTTGTATCGATGACTTGCTTTCCTCTCCGTGTAGAACGAGATGGGGAAAAAGAAAGGAAATAGACGAAACAATAATTAGTTCTTTTTTATTGGTTAAATAAAACAAGTGCCAGATTTTGCAGCAAGTTATCATGAATTCTCATTCCATTGACCTTTGAATATTCTGAGACCTTTCTTTTCCGAAGGGCTCAAAATTTCAATATCATCACCGACTGACTTTGTGGTGAATGTAAGAGCTAGAGTTAACTAATTTAAGTAAATTAAAAAGAATAAGTTAACTTAGTTATTGGTAATAAATAGGTGTTGTCTATTCTAAAATATCTTTGCTAATCAAATTTGTTAGCTAGAACTACTATTATTACAATGACTATCTTGAAAGAAAATAGATAAATATGAGAGACAAAGTGGATTGGAATCTTATATCTAGGATCAAAATAAAAGTTAAACAAGGTCTTATATTAAAAACCGGTAGTAACAATTTACATAATAATAATAAAATGTAAATACTTTATGTGACCTGGGGATGAGAAGAGTATTATATATGGGCTTTAATTTTGAACACTTAAATTTGCTTTCACACACTTGAAGGCTTCGCGGCAGAGAGGGGGACTGTGATAACGTGGCTAACCAACCCTCTGGGGCAGGTGTGTAAGGCAACGGCGGAGAGCCAAGTCATGGATCACTTACTTGTGCCCCAGTCCTACGCACGCTGCTTCACAATTTTCCGCATAATTTCTCTGTCAATTTCTTCTCCCATTTCCTCCCCTTCCTCATGAAATCTCCGTTAATATAAATCTATAAATATCTCTGCTTCACCAACCGCTTCACAACACCAATATTATTCCTATCTATCTCTCATCATCTACCTCTTAATTCTCTCAGTTTTTTCTGCATAACAAGCTAGCAAGCTTGTTTCTTTATCCCCATCCTAAGGCTTCCAAACATTATCCTTAGATATGAATTCTAAAAGCATAAACTCCCAGAAAGTTTTCAGGCCACCACCAACAACTCAGGCTCAGGCGGCAGCCATCTATCTACTCAGGCGGCGGCCTCTACTAAGGACAGATAGATGGTGGTGGCCTGAAAACCTTCTGGGGGTTTGTGCTTTTAGAATTCATATCTAAGGATGATGTTTGGAAGCCTTAGGATGGGGATGGAAAAAAACAAGCTAGCTAGCTTGTTATGCAGAAAAACTGAGAGAATTAAGAGGTAGATGATGATAAGTAGGATTGGTGTTGTGAAGCTTGTTGGTGAAGCAGATAGGTATTTATAGAGTTACATTTATGGAGATTTCATGACAAGGGAGGAAATGGGAGAAGAAATTAATTCACAGAGAAATTATGGGGAAAATTCTTATGTAATATAATGACGAATCAGCTGATGAGTATAATTTAATTAATTTACGCGTTTCCTAAACGTCTGAGAAGGTTTAAAAACAATCAAAGATGAACTTTATATCGGAGAAGATAGTTGAAAAAAATTGATGATTATTTAGTTAATTGCATAATAATTATATAATAATATCTTTTGATAGTAAAACAGTTAATGTTTGTAAAAGAAAATTGTTTTTTAATTGCCTATTACCAACTTGAATCTAAAATTATCTACAATTCCTATTTAATGATTTTTCCATTTAAGTTGAATCTATTTAATTATGCGGTCCCTACAATTAAAAACATTATAAACATATATAAACAACATATTGTACAACATTTGACCCATCCATTTTTAATATATTCTTTAAACTAAATGACTTCTCTTTTTTTTTTTTATTTTTTGGGCTACATATATATTTATTTCCCCTCTACAGTTCTTTCAATCTCTCCCATAAACACGGAATTGATCTCATGAATATATTTATGTTGAAATGAAATTCAACTTCAATCTTTGACTCTGTTTAAATTCTTAACTATATATTTTGTTTCCTTTTGTGTTGAATTATGTCGCGCAAGATGCTTCGTTGCATATTTGAGGTGAAATTTATGCTGTCTTTGTCTTTAATTCAACTTTGAACTTTGCTGAGACTTTGCACATATTTTATTGGAGAATTATTGAGGAGTTTTCATTCAATAATATCAAATCATTCTATGAAGTGTAATTCACGGGGCTTTTCTTTTTATGTTTTTCTTTTGTTGGTTAATGAAAGTTTAAAATAGTACTGTGACATTAAATGAGTGATAAAAATAAAATCAAAATAATATTTTTACATGATGTATAGATATATATTGCATGTGTACATGAAATATGTATTTGATTATATCTCATTAGTAAAGGAATAAGGACATATATAAACTTAATTTATTTCTGGACGGAGGTAGCATATAAGGTGTCCATATTATAAAGATGACAGAGATTAGCGTAGAGATTTTATATATTGACGCCTTATGATGAAAATATTTACCATTATATATGATGTTGCATAGTATATATTATCATTAAATATTTTTACGTATATTTTAATAAACAAGCATTCTTATTTTTTTTTAATTTAGCATTTGAAGGTTAAGGTCATACGACTCGTTGACAATAGTTGATCTCTTGAATATTACCGAAATTAAAATTAATTACGTGGCACATTCTTAAATTTTAATAATAATAATAATAATAATAATAATATAATAATAATAATAATAATAAATAATAATAATAATAATAATAATAATAATGGTTACTTCTATGAGTATACCAACGTAAATGTCGAAAGTGAAGACATGCATGAAGATTATATTAGGCTACTCAGACACCTTACTTTGTATTATTCCAATGATTGCATTATATTCCACTACTGTATTTGTATTTATGGAAAGCAACAAGAATTAACGCAACAAATCAAGCCCTAGACTTAAAAACAAAAAAACAAAAGAAAAAAGGCTGAATAATAATCTTTATAATATTCTAATTATTGCGAGCTAATCATGATAGAATATCCCGTGGACGTAATTGCACTATAAATTTTTGCTTCCCCTTATTCTTTATCAACCGACGTCACTTCAATATATATACCACTGGCACTTGATGATCTGCACATGAAAATGAAAGCCAAAATGAGATTGAAGTCAGACATTAAAACAAAAAGAAGAAGAACAAAACTATTACGAGGCAGCGGCTGATTAATTAATTAGGATCTCTTGGCACTTCGGAGTAAGGTTACATCACAATAACAAGAAGGATGAGAATCTAAAAATCTGTTCATATAGGCACTTAAGTTACTACAAAAATTCTTTAATAATATAGCAAACATGTGAAAGTTAATTCATTTATGTTACAACGCAAACCTGAGTGCGCGCGCGCGCGCGTGTGAGTGTCAAGAACTTGTTTGAAAATTCATTTTCATATGTCATTGAAGTTAACTTCCCTTAATTTGTCGTTTTGGGGTTACTCTAAAAATTAACCGAATTAATGCAAATAGTACACAATCCGGGTCGTATTCACTTTGAGAGCCGAAAATGAAATTAAATCCTAGTAAATAATTGCAAGTAACCTAAACTATAAAAGGAATTTTTGATTTGAGAATTTCTAATTAAACACCATGAATTAAATTGAAATTAAAATACTTTTTTTTTTGTTTTTATGTAAAATGATTAAAATGAATGAAGATTAAAGAAATAAAAATGAGACACACAAATAACACTGATAAAAATCAATCCTCCAATTCAACAATGTAGGCAATCATCACTCTAAAGAGATATGGGAATTAATTAAAACAATGAATTAAGAATTATAATTAAGCTTTTAATCCAACAACCGAGCCACCTCGAATTGCCACAAAATATTTTTCTAAAATCCTAATTTACTAACTGAACCAGAATAGTAAAATGGGATTAAGGATGCTAAAAACCAATGCTTAATTAGAACTTTTAAATCCAAAATAAACAGAATATAGCTAGCAAGAAGACAAGAAATATAATCCAAAATTCCAAGCCACCTTAGAAAATCACAATATATTAACTCCAAAATCAATATAAATGTCATAACCACAATATCATAATTGAAATCAAAGCTATAAACAGCCCAATGTCAAATGCTAAACAATAATCCATTCACAATAATCTCCACAAATAATCAGATTTAACAAAACAAAATTTTCTAATAATAAGAATAACTATCCTAAGACCTAGGAATTGTTAAATAATTATTAGACAGGAAATTAAAGTAACTAAACTCCCCTTTGATGATCCGAGCTCCTGCCATTATTGTTGAATTAGAGAATTATGAGACCTTAGCCACGGATTGCCATAAGAGTTGCTGTAATCAAAGTTCTGCTGCAAATTTCCATGGAGGAACACTGTTCACGCCGGGAGAATACGGTGAGGAATTGATGAAGGATGACGCCGACCGTGCTGTTCTGCTTGCTGTTTGTGTGCGCCGCCACTCAGCGTCTCTGTTGTGTCTTGCGTCTTCCCCAGCACCGTCGGCCCTCAGCTCACTCAACACCCGCACTCCTCACTTGTTTCACGCCGTCAGCTCCCTGCTTCGTCTACGTCGCCGTCGAGCTCGCTGCCACCAGTAAGAAGATGACGATGATGATGGTTTTGAACGGAGATGGGAGAGGTGATGATGAGGGATGGATGAGTCTGCCTCTCCACGCCGTCGAGCTCGTCCAGTCTCCTTCGTGTGTTGCTCCGTTTTCCGCCGCTGTCCCGCTTGCTCTGTTTTGTATGCGTCGCTTGCGTGTATCAGCTCTCTCCGTTCTGCGTGCTTCTTCCGGAGAAGATGAAGATTATAGTATATTAGGTTGGGGGGAAAACGTTGCGTTTTGCTCCCCTTTATTATATTTTTTTTTAAAAAAAATTATTTTTCTTTTTTTTTTTTTTTTTTTTTTAATTTTAATTTTATTTTTAATCTTCTAAAAACCTGCAAACAAAATTCAAAAATAAGTAGCATTAATTGTCCTAAAAAAATAATTACTCACAATTAAACCAAAATATGACAATTTTGCCCCTAAAATAATACTTCAAATAAAATAAATTAAATCAATTAAGGCAAAAAGGGACCAATTAAGCTGACAAAACTCATATAAAAGATATCAAAATATATAAAAATAATTGAGTTTGTCAGTCATGTTCAAATTAAATTAAGAACGTAATAACAAGCATAAAATTTAGCCTTCATGGCAAACTCATGAAAGATTCAATAACACATCACTCCTCAGTTTTTCCTAACGAAGAGGATGATTCATATGAATAAAGAAAGGAGAGTAAATATGTGTGTGTGTGCGCGCGCGCGCGCGCGTGTGTTTATGTGCGCGAATTACCTAAAATGAAATTGAAAAGAGTCAACGATGACCCCCATGGGAACGGACAGCCTGGCCATTAGGGATATTAGTGGGACTTCTTATATTGTTGGAGCCCTGCGTCTGAGTGCCGCCAGAAGGTGGGGCAGGGCTAATGGTTGTCTGCGTGTTTATGGTGGAAGAACTCATACTGCTCCTTCCCCCGCAAATTAAAGGTTCTGATCTTCTTCTTCTTCTTCAAAAGATTGCTTGTAATTTGATAATGAGATAGTTAGCTTTGCAGTACTGAAACTCATGAATCAGATAGGCGTATGCGTGTGTGTATATATACATGTATTCAGTCAAGGTATCATATGATCCACGTTGGTTGATGAAAAGTGTGAGAAAGTTAAGGAAATGGGAATAATGAAGTAATTAACCAAGTGACTGCTGAGGAAATTATATGCAAATACATGATCAATTACTGCCTAACACTCTGAACTTGCGTTTCGGAATTGAACTTTGAGACTTAATGTGCGAGTAAGGTTAATATGCTGGATTACGTTGGATTTTGAATCATATTTACATCATACTATAATTAATTAATCTCATGCTCGAAATGGTTATCTATATATATATTTATATGTTGGGATCCGTTTCATGTTGATTAGCTTTTCGTTAAGTGCATGTGGCACCCCATTTAATATTTTTCAGTTTCACTCATCAATTATATTATAATATAATTTCTCCATTATCATGTTTTATTCTCTCCCTTTGAACACGTAACTAGTTTATTTCGTTTAACATGTGAAATTCAACCTCATTCTTTCACTGTTTATTGGCAATTTATACCAAATTATTTGTCCGTTCTTTCCTGGGATCACATAAATGCAGCGTAAAACGCTTCATTTCATTCATAGGTGAAATTTCAGCTGTTTTTAAAAAAATTCAATAGTTGAATAAATTTGAATTAGATTTGCGTGTAGTCTGAAGAGATATATGTAATTTATTGGAAATTGGCAAGGAAGATGGCAAGTTATTCATATACAGACAACTATAAATATATTCACAATATATGTGTGTTGTGTACACAGATAAGATCAATGTTCAATTCATAATGAAATTTCGTTGATTAATTTATGGCATTCGAATTTTGCCTACATTTTTGTTCGATTTTTTCGTCTCTCTCTAATCCTTTGAAGAATATTTTACTAAACATCTCTACTTTTCTTCTCCATTCTGATTAGGTTGGCCCATCCTTTCTTCATATATTCATTCATGTTTTTTAAAATAATTGACTTCTTGCTTCGTTCTTCCTTTTTTATTTTCGGTTCTATTTTATTTTCCTTCTCCAGTGCTTTCATGATCTCCCATGAACATAGAATTGACTTGATTAGTTTTTTCCCGTTTAACGTGAAATTGAACTTCAGTCTTCCGCTCTTCTTGTTAGCTATTCAATTCTAAATTCTTCATTACATTTGCTCCCCTTTCGTGCAGAATTATGCCGTGCAAGATGCTTCGTTGCATTTGAGGTGAAATTTATGCTGTTTGTCTTTTTAATTCAACTTGAACTTCGCTCAGACTTTTCTCACTTTATTGGTGAATCGTTTACAATTTTTTCCCGAGGAATATATATCATAAGAAGCAATCATGTTCAAAGCACTCAATGTGAACACCTTTCTCAATAAAAATTTAAACACTGATTCATCATATTATGAGAAACTAGTTTTTTCTATTAGACCAAATCCCTGTTAATCCTAGTAATTTATTCAAGGGTAAAGGAAACTTGGAATGATATATTAGTAATTTAGTAGCCTCCTGAACATTTCCCAACTATTAAGGAAACTTGTTTTAAAAAAAAATTGATAAATATGTGAAATAAATATATAAGACTAGCATTAATTTTTCATTTAGGTCTTACATTAAGAACTAGATGAGTATTGAAATAATTGCCCTTAATTTGTCACTTTGGGTTACTCCAAAAATTAACCGAATTAATGTAATATAGTGCATAATCCGGGTTGTATTCACTTTGAGGAGCTGAAAAGGAAATTAAATCCTAGTAAATAAATGCAAGTAACCTAAACTATAAAAAGAATTTTTGATTTGATAATTGTCAATTAAATACCATGAAATCAATTGAAATTAAAATACCTTTTTTTGTTTTTAAATAAAAATGATTAAAATGAATGAAGATTAAAGAAATGAAAACGAAACACACAAATAACAATGATAATAATTAATCCTCCAATTCAACAACACAGGCATCCTCACTCCAAAAGATACGGGAGTTAAAATAATGAATTTAGAATTATAATTAAACTTTTAATCTAACAACTAAGTCACCTCGAATTGCCACAAAATATTTTCCTAAAATCCCAACTTACTAACTGCAACCAGAATGGGATCAAGGATGCTAAAAACCATTGCTTAACTAGAACTCTTAAATCCAAAACAACAAAATTAAAGCTAGTAAGAGATAATATGATCCAAGATTCCAAGCCATCTTAGAAAATCACAATATATTAACTCCAAAATCAATACAAATGTCATAACCACAACATTATAATTGAAATTAAGTTATAAAACAGTCCAATATCAAATGCTAAACAATAATCCAGTCACAATAATCTCCAAATATAATCAGATTTAACAATAACAATTTTCCAACAATCAGACAACTATCATAGGACCTAGGAATTGTCAAACAATTATTGGATAGTAAATTAAAGTACCTAAACTCTCTTTTGATGATCGGAGCTCCTGCCATTGTTGCTGAATTAGAGAATTATTAAGTTCTAGCCACGGTTTGCCATCAAAAATGCCACAATCAATACTCTTGTAAGCTTCCATGAAAGAATACTGTTCACACTTCACGACGCTGGCACTCTGTTTTCTGCCCCTGCTCGTGGCTGGTTCTGTCGTGCCCAGGAGAAGATGAAGGTGAAGGCGCTGTCGTCTTGTTCTGTTTTGCTTACGCTCTGCTCTTTCTTTTTTCTTTTTGCCGCCAGCTCTGCTCACTCCTCGCGTCTTGCTTCCTTGACTGCATATGAAGATGATGATGATTAATTGTACATTAGGTTAGGGGGGCAAAACGTTGCGTTTTCCTTACCCTTATTATTATATTTTTTCTTTTTTTTTAATTTTTATTTTTATTTTTAAATCTTCCAAAAACTTGCAAACAAAATTCTAGGATAAGGTAGCATTAATTGTCCTCAAAAATCAATTAGTCACAATTAAATCAAAATATGACAATTTTGCCCCTATAAAATAATAATTTAAAATAAAATATATTAAATCAATTAACAATCAATTAATGCCAAAAGGACTAATTAAGTTGACAAAACCTATATAAAAGATATCAAAATATATAAAAATCATTGAGTTTGTCAAGTATATTTTAAAATTGGAGTATATAATTTTGTTTTTTAAATCAAACTTCATACTTTCCAAGCATTGAATTTAATTTGATGTGACGTAACGCTGATATGGTAACGAAATATTAATTACTGCTGTTACAATTACTTGCAAATAATAAAGAAAGTGGTCAAAATTAGTTTTTTCCTAATATGAAACATATTCTCAATTAAACCCATTCTTCTTCCATGAAAGACTTTGCTGAACGTAACTTAATTTGAACCAAATACATATGTTAGTAACATCATAAATAGGCAATAGTGAAGTGATAATCTGATTATAATAATAAATTCAGGCTATTATATATATTGTCTATTTGAAGTAGTCCAATATGGACTTCCCACGCATAACTAAATTTCTAGGAACGTCATAATTCTTCATTATATATTTTCATGTGTGAAAAAGGACTTGATATGAACAGCTTGATCGATGTCTGAATTAAAACTAATGCAAAGGTTTGAACATTGAACATAAACGATTCAGATTAATTAAAGCTTGATCGTGTGGGTCCCAATTCTTGTTCAACATATAAAATCTTCACCGTGTGTGATGACTTCAAACTTCCCGGACCGTGGAATATATAATATTGAATCATACAAGGAAGTGTAATTTACGGGTGTGTTTCTTTGTTTTTTTTTAATCTTATTTTTTCGTCTTATATATATATTCAAGTTAATTAAACGTAAAATTTAATTAATATACTAGTGAGTTGGATCTAATCAACCTGCACTTTTCTTACATATAATTGAGATTATTTGCCTTCAGGTAATTTTCTTTAAATTTTTTTGACAGGACTTCTTTAAATTGTTATCATAAATTAAAAAAATAAATTAAATACGAACATAATACTGAAAAACGCATGACCTTAATTAACTTCTGTTGAAATTTTTAATATGACAATTGTATTATAATTATTTTGCTCTTCATATATTATTGTGTAAATTACTATTTTCTTAAAATGTGCATATATATATGTATTAAAAAAAGCAAAATTAGAAAGCTATTTAATTTTTTATTTTAATAAAACATGGTAAAAATACTTATAAATGAGATTACAGACTCAAACTTCCCGGCCACACGACTTGACGGGGCCGTTGCCTGAAGTGCCCGACAATGAAAAGGAGAGATATGGAATGGTCGGAGTTGTGTTGGCCGTGTAGGACCCTTCAAAACTTCCTATGTCCCTTCACGGAACCGTACCTCTGAGTCCCTTCCTAATTATAAAATTCAATTGATCTACATATATATACTTGTCATATTTATAAATCATTTCCAACACTTTCAACGTGTTTTAGACAGACCAAGAAAAATTTTAAATTTTATTAACTCTCATTTAAAATTCAACATGCATCTAACTTTATTCCTATTCCATATACATTATACTTTGTATAAACAAACTGAATATAATAATAAATAAAAGGTAAAATTGTATATCCATATACAAAAAAAATTTCTCTCAATACTGTATAAATAGAACCAAAAAGTATCTTTTTTTCTCTTCCCTATAAATAGGACCAAAGGAGTAATTTATAGCTTATGAATAGCATGGTTTTTTTAGAGACTTTATATTTTACATTGATATCGATGATTTTAACTATATACTTTCTCGTTCTACTTATAGGGTATTGAGATTTTTTTTTATAGATATACAATTTTATTCTTCATTTATATTATGTCGATATTGTTTACATGGTGTATAATGCATATTAAATAGGAATAAAATTAAAAAGTTATTAAATTTTAAATAAAAATTAATAAAGTTTAACTTTTTTTAGTCTGTGTGAGACTTGTAGAAGTAGCTTATAATAGAACTATAAAAGTGTGTACTATAAGGGTTTTTTTTTGGAACTTAAGCATATTTTAAAAATAGTTATTTAAATGAATTGTACTAAAGAATTATGATTTCTTGAAATTTACATGAATACACGCACATATAAAAAGAGGGGATTATGAACTTGCGTGAAGGGGAAGCTAGGATAAGAAATTTACAGAGAAATGTTGATGTTAGTTTCTCTCAACGCTATCTTGTGAATAAAGCAGAGAGAGTTTCATTTAATTAATGGAGCTTCCCCGGACAGAGAGGGGCGGTCATGTCGTGGGAAAGCACCTTAAATAAAGACCAAAGACTTTAAACCGTCTTTTAACGGCGTCACACAGAGCCGTGAACATTTAATTTTGTCCTTCACCTAAACAAGGTCAACTTGGGTCCCTTGGGCATTATATACAGTATTTCAATTTTTGGGGTTTTTTTTTTTGGGTTATTTGTATTGGCCGAAAAGGCAGAAATTTTTTAGTGCGTAGTTGAATCAAACATACTATCGTGGGATATTTCCTCACATTTTGTCGGAAATTCTTATACCATTGACTTCTCTATGTGTCTCTTATTATTGTCGGCAAATATGTGTACATCTTTTCATGGAATTTTCTTAATTTTCAGGACCCAATTAATATTTCTAATATGGTCATATCATCACCAGCTAGAGGGTGGAATTTTCCCATTAATTTTCACATTCAACATATAAGAGGACAAGCCCATTATATATCTTCCGGCGGAAGTAACCGGGGATGGTGATTTACCTATAACTTCGCAGAGGTCACTGTGATCCTTCTTCTTCTTCTTCTTGTTTGTTTTTACTTTTTTGTTTACGTGTGCAAGACCAATTCTTGAAAAATTCAAGCTAAATTATATACACACACACACTGAATCATTGGAATGAAAACAAATAATAACTTAAGAAAGTATTTTAAAATTTTTGATTTTAATACCTCCCAACTACTTTAAATTGTGAAGAAAATAATATTTAACCTTTTTCCTTCCACACATATTTTTTAAAAAACATAACAGAATTAAGGTATAATCATTTTTCTTTTAATAAAGAACTTATTTTTTTTTGGGGCTCCCTAGTCTATTAATGTTGGTCTTTAGTCCTCTTTACATTCTATGACCACTTCCCCCTCAAACTTCACACACTGTAATTAAGATCTGTTCTAATAAAATGATATTATTACTCAATCTATCTGATGCTCAAAATGCAGGCCTTTTATGGTCCTTTAGTATATAACCTGTTTCATTCATTTTGGTCTCTCTAATCTTATTAAAATATCTATGCACATAATTAAATATAATAAACGAAGCTTAAAAGTGTAAATTGATTCATGTCAGAATTAAAACAATACTCTCTCAGTCTCTTTTTATAAGTACAACTATCCTTTTCTTTTTGTCCCTAAATATAAGCAATACTTATTAGTTGTCTTAAATTTTTGTAGCAAATTTTCTATTTTATCCCCATTTATTATTTATTTCAATAATCAATATATTTGTCTTCTTATTTTTCAAACACTTATCTCTTTCTATCCATATTCTCTCTTTCATAATTCTCTTTATTACAATAATTTTTTTTATTCTCTTTCTTATGCTCTATCTTCTATAAATAAAAGTATTTTGAAGAAAAGAACTTCCAGTTTTACATTTTTATTATTTTTAACCAATATTTTTCTCTACATGATGGAATCCAATATTATTTATAAGAGGAACAGAGGGAATGCAAAGGTTTGAATGTTGATTAATATATTGGGATCCATCGTGTGGATCATAACTCCCAACTCTTGTTCAACACATAAGATCTTCACGGTACATGACAACTTCAACAGTTTAAATTATTATCGTCATGAATTAAAGAAAAACAAATTAAACACGAACATAATAATAATAGTAATAATAATAATATAATTATTATTATTATTATAAATAATATTGATTTCTGTAGAAACGCGTGATGTCGTCATTTATTAAAAAAAAAAACGTCAAAGAAATTTAGGTGAAATCTTGATGGATGCCAGAGGTCACCCTTTGTTTTTTTTTTTTTTAATATATACAAACGTATAGCACCGTTTTGGTCAACAAAAAGAATTCATTAAACCAAGGTCAACTAAAATCTGGAATTATAAAATACGATTATAAAGTCAACTAAAATCGTTGATGATGAACAGTGCGAGAAAATTAACGAAATGGGAATAATGAGGTAATCACCAACTAATATCGTTGAGGAAATTTACAAACGAATACTCGTCTCTTATGTGTATGCATATTAGTTAGTTAGCGTCTAACATTTTGAAC
The DNA here is from genome assembly GCF_004799145.2 of Neltuma alba. Lineage (NCBI taxonomy): Eukaryota > Viridiplantae > Streptophyta > Magnoliopsida > Fabales > Fabaceae > Neltuma > Neltuma alba. The sequence continues at coordinate 115,830 of NW_021636431.1, read as the reverse complement.
TTAATTACGTTGGAATTGAACGTTGAAAACGCGATTCAGACTAAAAAATATTAAAAATAACACATCACTCATCAGTTTTTCCCGCTGAAGAGGATGATTTATATGAATAAACAAAGGAGTAAATGTGTGTGTGTGTGTGTTGTGTGTGTGTGTGTGTGTGAATTACCTGATGACAATGATGCCCTGTGTCTGAGTGCCACCAGAAGGTGGGGAACGGGTATCCTGAGCCGGAGGACCATTAGTGCCAGGCCTTATATTGTAGGAGTCCTGTGTCTGAGTACCACCAGAAGGTGGGAAACGGGTATCCTGAGCAGTAGGGACATTAGTGCTAGGTCTTATGTTGTTGGAAGAATTCATACTGCTCCTCCTCCACAAATTAAAGGTTCTGATCTTCTTCTTCTTCTTCAGCAAGATTGCTTGTAATTTGATAATCAGATTGCTAGCTAGGGTCTGCAGTACTGAAACTCATGAATCTGATATGCGTGTGTGTGTGTGTGTGTGTTTGTGTACTATTCAGTCAAAGTATCGTATGATTAAAGTTAAGGAAATAGGAATAATGAGGTAATTAACCAAGTGATTGTTGAGGAAATTTATGTGCCGATACATGATCAATTACTGCCTAACACTCTGAACTTGCGTTTCGAAATTGAACTTTGAAACTTAATGTGCGAGTAAGGTTAATATTGCGGGTCGTCTTGAGATGAGCCTTCTTCACCACCGTTTCTGACCACTTCAACCACAAATCTCTACATGCATTACAAATTACGTTGGATTTTGAATCATATTTACATTATACTACTCCTCCGATAGTTAATATAGGACCTAATTGTTGAGTTAATTTTGGTCCTAAATATAAAATCTATTTCTCATATTTATCAGTTTTTCCTAAATTAGCTCCATGGATACTCTTTGAACCATAATAAATAGAAGAGGAAGGGAGGATATTAAGAAAAATGACAATGGTATTTTAGGAAAAACATGTCATATTTCTTATAATTAACTAACTTACCTAACTTCCTTAATCTAATCAAATTAGTTAAATAGGTTTTATACTAAGGACCGAGGAGTATAATTAATTAAACTCATGCTCGAAATGGTTATCTCTCTCTACACGCACGCACACACACATATGTTGGGATCCGTTTCGTGTTGATTAGCTTTTCGTTAAGTGCATGTGGCACCCCATTTAATATTTTTCAGTTTCACTCATCAATTATATTATAATATAATTTCTCCATTATTCTGTTTTATTCTCTCCCGTTGAACACGTAACTAGTTTAATTCGTTTAACATGTGAAATTCAATGATGAGAGCCTTTGTAGTTCACCTTGGGGTTCCCAATCAAAAATAAATCCAAGCAATGCAATATAGTGCAAAACTCGGATCGTTTCACTTTGAGGAGCCTTTATTTGAAATCTAAGCAACTAAGTATCAAAAATAAAGAATTGACTTGAAAAGGGATTGATTTTCTTGTCCTGATTGGCAAAATTTAAAAGGATGTAAAATTAGTAAATAATTTTTGGATTTTTAGTTTATAAAATGGATATGAATGAGATAAACAAAGAGAATTAACAAGTGATAGCAATTGGAAAAGCAATCCTCTAGCACAATGATTAAGGCTATCATTACTTCAATTAATTTGGGAGTTAGCTAAATTCAAAAGACTCTAAGGGCCACCCCCTAGACTCGGTTTAATTAGAATAATCAACACCAAGCCACCTTGCATATTAATATTCACAATTAAACTGTTTCAGCACAATTAGCCAAAAAGAAAATCAAAGAAAAGAAATTAACATTTTTAGTCCAATAACCAAGCCACCTTGAATTACCACTAAATGTTCACAATAATTTCAAAACATAGTCTGACCCAGTACAATGTAAAGAAATTAAAGCTAATCATAGCATAATGTTAAATGCTAATCAAAGATTCCAACAACTACAACCAATCTCAATACAAATATAAATCATCACAGCCCATTCAAACATTATAAAATTCATTCTAAGACCTAGAAATCACAATTATAATGAAAGAAGTAAAGATTAGAAGAGTTAAAACTCCCCTTTGAAGCTCTAAGTTCAAGCCATAACCATTGCTCTAGAGAATTGGAAGAATTTAGCTACTCCTAACCATCACCACAGCTCCACCAAAATTCCAATTCGGTTCAGCCATGAAGAACAATGAAGATGGAATCTGCAAGGAGTGATTTGCCGTGAAGCTATGGTCCTTCGTTCTCTCTTCCTCGCCGCTGGTCTCTTCAATTCACGCCGCCTCCAGCTCGTGAGTTCCTCCCGCCCGCTTGCGTCTTCGCCTCCGCGCGTGTGTGTGTGTCGGTTTGCTCCTGGGTTTTTGAATAATAGGTTTTGTGGGGTATTATTCACGCCGCCACGTCTTCTGCCTCAGCGCCGCTTGCGTCTCTTCCTTTCGGGTCCCCCTATGGTGAATGTAATATTGGATATTAGGGGTGGAGCAAAACGCAGCGTTTTGCTCCCCCTTTTATTATTTTATTTTATTTTCTTTTTTTTAATTTATTTTTTCTTTTCTCTTTTTTTTTATTTTCAAAATCTTCCAAAAACCTGCAAGCAAAAATTCAAAGATAAGGTAGCATTAATTGTCCTCAAAAATCAATTAGTCATAATTAAATCAAAACATGACAATTTTGCCCCTATAAAATAATAATTCAAAAATAAGTCAATTAAGGCAAAAAGGGACCAATTAAGCTGACAAAACTCATAAAAGATACCAAAATATAAAATAATTGAGTTTGTCAACTCCCCCACACTTAGCCTTTTGCACTCCTGGGCAAAACTTCATTAAAGAAGAATTCAATAGAGAGACTCAATGCAAGCAAACATTAAACTAACTAAGCATGAATGTGCAATTAACTCAAGTAACCTTTATTCTTAATTAATCAACAATCATAGAATACTTCAGTGCAAAGAAATTAACACAAGAAACATAGCAAGATAAAGGAAGAGAAACATAATAGAGCTCACATAAGGTACAAGTGTTTCACTCATCTCTCAAATGGGAAAAATTTCGCTCAATCCACCTAGATTAGCACCTACCATAAGCTTGTAGAGATTCTAGGATCTCCACTACTAACATACCTTAGACTCATGATCAAGGGGACTTCAAGGGTTGTAATGTCGAAAAACAAGGCCAAATGAATGAATGGACTAACAAGTGAAATGCATGAGTAATAAAGTATCAACTCAAAGTGAGCTTAAAGTACAATCATGAAACAACACCAATGTGTAGATTTTAACCTTTTGAGAAAGAAATCCTTGCTCTTCAAACCACCATGGAATGCCTTATTTCAAATTTATTCTTTTGTTGCAACTTATTTTCTCTCCTTTTTTTTTTTATAACTTTCTTTCTTTGGCTTTTTCTAAACATTTTCTTCTCTTTCTTGCCTTTTTCTATTTCTTTTTTTTTTTTGGCATCCAAACCCAAGAAGGCAAAGATATAGACATTAATGATGTACTTTTCAAAATGAAAAAAACCAAATTTAACTCATGCAAAAACTTGTTAAAAAAAATGAATGGAATGAAAGTGAAGGCTCAAAGGGGTGAACAAAGGTTAAATGAAGTGGTTTGTGTTTGGGTAAAGGTCTAGAAATGAATGCCCCTATTATCTTCACAAATCTAGGTATTAATGCAGTTTTGAAAAAGAATCTAGACAAGTTCTAGAGGTTAACCAAAACTAGGTGAAAATCACACAAGATGAGAAAATATATGGCTCAACAATCCTTCCATCAAGGCTTTCTCCAAGATGTTTCCTCCTTAATGATCAAGCTATGAAACAAGGTTAATAACACTGCACTAAAGGCATTCTACTATGCTAATAAACTAAGAACAGAAATCACTCAAATCAAATGCAATCAACTCAGCCGAGCAATATTCACAAACATTGTGCAAAAAGATTTTAAAAGAGATGCCCAAGGATTACAAAAGTCAAAATTCAGCAACAGAGAAAACAGCAACTCGCCCATACAGCAGTGCAGAACACTGAGACGAATGAAAACAGGAGGACATAGAAACCAGCAACAAAATTCCTAAGCAAGAATTACTCTCAAATGATGCGATGCAATTCAGAAAGAAATCAACAATAAGGCAAAGAAGAGGAGCATTATAGCAGCAATACTTAGGAAACATGTGCAAATCCAAAGGCAAATTTTTTTTTTTCAAGAGAAAGCTCAACAACAATCCCTCCCCCACACTTAAATTTTGCATTGTCCTCAATGCAAATCCCAGGACAAGGTAATGACAAGAGAGAAAAGAGGATCAATAAGGGAGTAAACAAAAAACAAAGTTACTTTTCTACTAGACTAACTCCCCCACACTTATCCTTTTCAATAATTCAGTTAAGCACAGTTAATCGATGCAAAGTTAAGAGAGAATAAGTGAGGAGGAAGAGACAACCTTGTGCTTAAAGCGCCTTAGACTCTTAAAAGAGAAATTCTCATCAATAATGAGAAAACATAAAGTTTAGCAAAAAGGATTGCTCTTGATGATTGCACTTTCTTGGTGGTGGCTCAGGGTCAATTAAAAGAGGTCCAAGAGCATATGGTGGAGTTTTGGTGTTGAGGAGATCCCTTCCAATTATGTGCCTGCACAAAAACAAGCCAGCAGCAGTACCAAATCTAGCAATAGAGACTTCAAGATATTTCAAATAAAGTAAGACATTTTATGATCCAGGCTCTTCAAGTAGCTACAGCATCCAAGAAAGTCAATGATACCCCCATCAGTAGGAGTCAAACAATCATTTAAAGTTTCAAAACACTTAGGTTCATGTGACGTGGAAATGAAGAATCCAACTGACAGTTATTGGAGTACAGCACATCACTATCACATTCACAAGAGGTGGGAGGTAAAAGCATGAAAGCAGAAGAAGATTCATGCAGAATACTACTATTGACACAGCTAACTAAATCAGGAGGCAAATCACAAGACACAAAACTTGTTGGAAAGACTCATCTACATGCATAATTTTGTCAATCAAAATTTCAGAGTCTTTCTCAACAACACTAGAAGCTACTAACTCAAAGGAATTATCATGCAATTGGTTTTCAAGGCAATGATCATTCTCACATTTGTCATCAATAATTGCACTCAAACAAGATTTAGCAACCTTAATGTTCTCATACTTACCAATAACAGCACTTTCAACACTAGGAAGAGAAACATGGTTGGCATGTGAATCATCACACAAAACAGCATCGTCATCCAAATCACTACCACTAAGAGCAACAAGATGAGTATTAGCATGTTCAAAAACATGAGGGGATTCACAGACAATTTCTTCATCCGCCTCAATATCACTCATATTATCAAAAGCTTTAACAGGAATAGTAGTTATAGCACAAGGGTCAATCTCCTCAAGAAGAGGAGCAATATTACCTGATGTAAGGCACGAGTCCTTGTGAGTTGTGGGATGTTCTGCTTCATCTCAGTCTCTTGCATGAGTGAATTTGGATACTTTGATTCATCCTTCCCCATCCCAGATTCAATTTGCGCTATATCACTCAAGAACTTTCCCAATGCACTTTGACATTCTTCTAACTCTTCCTCTGATTCCTTAGAAATTCCAGATATTTCTACCTCTTCAAGTAATCCATGGTAGTATGAATTTAAGCGGTCGTAAGCTTCTCTTAAAAATTGTATCTGGTCCTTCTTAGGAATAGTAAGAAATGGGTCAGGTTCATTGAATTGATGTTCATGAGATTGGGGGAGAGAATGGTACGAGAATGGATGGGGATGAGGTTTGGTGGTAGTATTCATATGGAAAAGGAGGTGGTTCTTGGTGGTGTGCATATGGTAGAGATATATGATTAAAGTATGGTTGGTGAGGTTGGAGTGATGGGTTAGGTGATTGATGTGGAGGATGGTTCATCCAAGAGGGATCATGGGTATAGATGTGGTTAGGCATTTGAGACTCTAGCTGAGCTTGGAAGGAGTCCAACTGTTGTAACAACTCTTCAATCTCTTGAAAACATGTTGAATTAGAAGGTGCTTCATTCCATGTACTATTTCCTACAAAAAAGTGAGAGTGCGAGGGTAGATCATGATTGCTATTAAACCAAGCCATGAGTCACACACAATCAATTCCTAACAAGAGCCAATCTAAAGAAACTCAAAACAATCCTAAAAAGCTAGAAAAATCAGAAAAATAAAATAAAACACACAAATAGAAAAATCTGGAAAAATTCCAGAAAAGAAAGAAATTAGAAAAAGTAGGGAAAACGTTTGAATTTGGCAAAAATTTGCTGCGGCTAATAGCATAGCTATTAGTCTTGCTTAAAATGCCCAAAATCTTTAGAATACCAATTTTCAGAATTTTCTGGGCGAAAAAGTTTTAGTTCCAGCAAACTAAATTTTTTGAAAACTCATATTTTTGCCAAATTTTGGATGTAGATCCAACATTATAATGCAAAGGCATGGTTTTATACTAAGAACCGGAGGAGTATAATTAATTCAAACTCATGCTCGAAATGGTTTCTCTCTCTCTACACGCACGCACACACAATTGTTGGGATCCGTTTCGTGTTGATTAGCTTTTCGTTAAGTGCATGTGGCACCCCATTTAATACTAACTCATCAAATAATAATATAATTTCTCCATTAGGACTCTCCCGTTGAACACGTAACTAGTTTAATTCTTAACATGTGAAATTCAATGATGAGAGCCTTTGTCGTTCACCTTGGGGTTCCCAATCAAAATAAATCCAAGCAATACAATATAGTGCAAAACTCGGGTCGTTTCACTTTGAGGAGCCTTTATTTGAAATCCTAAGCAACTAAGTATCAAAAATAAAGAATTGACTTGAAAAGGGATTGATTTTCTTGTCCTGATTGGCAAAATTTAAAAGGATGTAAAATGAGTAAATAATTTTTGGATTTTTAGTTTTATAAAATGGATATGAATGAGATAAACAAAGAGAATTAACAAGTGATAGCAATTGGAAAAGCAATCCTCTAGCACAATGATTAAGGCTATCATTACTTCAATTAATTTGGGAGTTAGCTAAATTCAAAAGACTCTAAGGGCCACCCCCTAGACTCGGTTTAATTAGAATAGTCAACACCAAGCCACCTTGCATATTAATTATTCACAATTAAACTGTTTCAGCACAATTAGCCAAAAAGAAAATCAAAGAAAAGCAATTAACATTTTTAGTCCAATAACCAAGCCACCTTGAATTACCACTAAATGTTCACAATAATTTCAAAACATAGTCTGACCCAGTACAATGTAAAAATTAAAGCTAATCATAGCATAATGTTAAATGCTAATCAAAGATTCCAACAACTATAACCAATCTCAATACAAATATAAATCATCACAGCCCATTCAAACATTATAAAATTCATTTTAAGACCTAGAAATCACAATTATAATGAAAGAAGTAAAGATTAGAAGAGTTAAAACTCCCCTTTGAAGCTCTAAGTTCAAGCCATAACCATTGCTCTAGAGAATTGGAAGGATTTAGCTACTCCTAACCATCACCACAGCTCCACCAAAATTCCAATTCGGTTCAGCCATGAAGAACAATGAAGATGGAATCTGCAGGAGTGATTTTGCCGTGAAGCTATGGTCCTTCGTTCTCTCTTCCTCGCCGCTGGTCTCTTCAATTCACGCCGCCTCCAGCTCGTGAGTTCCTCCCGCCCCGCTTGCGTCTTCGCCTCCGCGCGTGTGTGTGTGTCGGTTTGCTCCTGGGTTTTTGAATAATAGGTTTTGTGGGGTATTATTCACGCCGCCCACGTCTTCTGCCTCAGCGCCGCTTGCGTCTCTTCCTTTCGGGTCCCCCTATGGTGAATGTAATATTGGATATTAGGGGTGGAGCAAAACGCAGCGTTTTGCTCCACCCTTTTATTATTTTATTTTATTTTCTTTTTTTTTAATTTATTTTTTCTTTTCTCTTTTTTTTTTATTTTCAAAATCTTCCAAAAACCTGCAAGCAAAAATTCAAAGATAAGGTAGCATTAATTGTCCTCAAAAATCAATTAGTCATAATTAAATCAAAACATGACAAATAGAAGAGGAAGGGAGGATATTAAGAAAAATGACAATGGTATTTTAGGAAAAACATGTCATATTTCTTATAATTAACTAACTTACCTAACTTTCTTAATCTAATCAAATTAGTTAAATAGGTTTTATACTAAGGACCGGAGGAGTATAATTAATTAAACTCATGCTCGAAATGGTTATCTCTCTCTCTACACGCACGCACACACACATATGTTGGGATCCGTTTCGTGTTGATTAGCTTTTCGTTAAGTGCATGTGGCACCCCATTTAATATTTTTCAGTTTCACTCATCAATTATATTATAATATAATTTCTCCATTATTCTGTTTTATTCTCTCCCGTTGAACACGTAACTAGTTTAATTCGTTTAACATGTGAAATTCAACCTCATTCTTTCACTGTTTATTGGCAATTTATACCAAATTATTTCTCCATTCTTTCCTGGGATCACATATATGCAGCGCAAGATGCTTCATTTCATTCATAGGTGAAATTTCGGCTGTTTTTAAAACAATTCAGTAGTTGAATAAATTTGAATTAGATTTGCGTGTATACTGATGAGATATATGTAATTTATTATAAATTGGCAAGGAAGATGGCAAGTTGTTCATATACAGACAACTATATATATTCACAATGTATGTGTGTATAAGATCAAAGTTCAATTCATAATGAAATTTCGTTGATTAATTTATAGCATTCGAATTTTGCCCACATTTTTGTTCGATTTTTTCAGCCCTGACGTACGGACCACACACATTGAATCATATGTAACAAACCTACGTTATTAATTAATATCTTACCCTAATTAAGTCTTTTAAGAATATTTTACCAAACCTCTCAACTTTTCTTCCCCATTTTGATTAAGTTGGCCCGCCCATTCTTTATATATCCATTCATGTTTGTTAAAATAATTGACTTCTTGCTTCCTTCTCCTTTTTTATTTTTGGGTTCTATTTTATTTTCCTTCTCCAGTGCTTTCATGATCTCCCATGAACATGGAATTCACCTGACTAGTTTTTTTCCCGTTTAACGTGAAATTGAACTTCAGTCTTCGACTCTTCTTGTTAGCTATTCAATTCTAAATTCTTTATTACATTTTCCCCCCTTTGGTTCAGAATTATGCCGTGCAAGATGCTTCGTTGCATTTGAGGTGAAACTTATGCTGTTTTTCTTTTTAATTCAACTTGAACTTTGCTCAGACTTTGCTCACATTTTATTGGTGAATCATTTACAATTTTTTTTCCTAGGCATATATATCATATAAGAAGCAATCATGTTCAAAGCATTAAATATAGGCACATTTTTCGGTAAAAATTTAAAAATTGATTCATCATATTGTGAGAAGTTAGTTTCTTTCATTAGACCCAATCCCTGTTAATCCTAGTAATTTATTTAAGGGTAAATCAAACTTCGATTTATATATTAGTAATTTAGTAGCCTCGTGAACATTTCCCAACTATTAAGGAAGATTGTTTTAAAAAATTTGATAAACATGTGAAATAGGTATATAAGACTAGCATTAATTTTCCAATTAGGTCCTACATTACGAAACAGATGAGTATATTTTAAAATTGGAGTATATAGTTTTGTTTTTTAAATCAAACTTCATACTTTCCAAACATTGAATTTAATTTGATGTGAAGTAATGCTCATATGGTAACGAAATATCAATTACCTGCTGTTACAATTACTTGCAAATAATAAAGAAAGTGGTCCAAATTAGGTTTTCCTAAGATGAAACATATTCTCAATTAAACCCATTCTTCTTCCATGAAAGACTTTGCTGAACGTAACTTTGAACCAAGTGCATATGTTAGTAACATCATAAATAGGCAATAGTGCAGTAATAATCTGATTATAATAATAAATTCAGGCTATTATATTTATATTGTCTATTTATAAACTCTCTTCTCAACCATTGGATCGGAGAATATTGAGAGGCCTCATTTCATGTGAAGTAGTCCAATATTGACTTCCCACGCATAACTAAATTTCTAGGAACGTCATAATTCTTCATTATATATTTTCATGTATGAAAAAGGACTCATGTTTTCACAAGAAGGGTTAATTATTAAATAAATGGAGCTTAATATGAACAGCTTGATCGATGTCTGAATTAAAACTAATACAAAGATTTGAACATTGAACATAGACGATTCAGATTAATTAAAGCTTGATCGTGTGGGCCCCAATTCTTGTTCAACATATAAGATCTTCACCGTGTGTGATGACTTCAAACTTCCCGGACCGTGGAATATATAATATTGAATCATACAAGGAAGTGTAATTTACGGGTGTTTTCTTCTTCTTTTTAATATTTATTTTTTCGTCTTATATATATATATTCAAGTCAATTAAACGCAAAATTTAATTAATATACTAGTTATTTGGATCTAATCAACCTACACTTTTCTTAACTCTTCTTTTATTAGACGTTGGTTAGATATAATAGAGATTATTTGCCTTCAGGTAATTTTTTCTTTAAATTTTTTTGCCAGGACTTCTTTAAATTATTATCATAAATTAAAAAACTAAATTAAATACGGACATAATACTGAAAAACGCATGACCTTAATTAACTTCTGTTGAAATTCAAGGTATCTTCATTTATTTTTTAAAAAAATTAAGAATTTAGGTGTAATCTTGGTTGTTGCCAAAGGACAACTAAATTTCATGCAAATGTATGGCGTACCGTACACTCCATTTTTCAATAAATAAATAAATAAATCAAGGCCAACTAAAATCTTGAATTGTGAAATATGTTTGCAAAGGGAAAATGACACATAGGTCCAAGTTAAGATACAAAATGGCACTTTGAAGCCTTGGAATTTTAAAATAACGCATTTTGGATTTAATAAGGCACACGCAAAAATTTCCCTTTCTCTCCGCCAAATTAGTGAAACGAGGAAGACCCAACAAATTAAATCAGCTATATTGATAATGGATAAGATTATCTTTTGACAAAAAACGATTAGTGGTTTTAATTTTACCAGCCTGAATGTTATTTATATTATTCAAAGTGTATATTTTAAACTACGAAGAAAAATACTGGACGTTGATTTTTAGATGTAGGAAGGGTTGGTTGATGTATAAATTTGCAGCGGAAGTTATATTAATTTCATAAATGATTTATTTAAACCCCGCGTGGAGAATTAATCAACATATGTGGCTTACCATTGTTATGCGTATTTTAACAAATAAGCATTCTTGTTTTGATAATTTAGGACGTGAAGGTTAAGGTCATATCGTGCCACTTTTTTACAATAATTGATCTCTTGAATTTTGCCGAAATTTAAATTAAATTACGCAGCACATTCATCAATTTTAATAATATAATAACAGCGGTTAATTGCTTCTAAGAGTACATGTCAAGAGTGAAGACATGCACAGGTGAAACTACTCAGACATTTGACTTTGTATATTATTTATGGGAAGCAACAAGAACAACAAATCATTTCTAGACGCAAAATAAAACCAAAATATTTTTCATAGTATTCTTATTCTTTCTAGCTATATAATTATGATAGAACTGCGCTATAATATTTTGCTTCCCTTATTCTTTTATCGAGAACGGCACTTGATGATCATCTGCATGAAAATAAGAACCAGAATGAGATTGAAGGCAGACATTAATTCTAAAAAGATGAATAACAACATTGTTACAAGACATGGCTGATTTACAAAATAAAAGTTAATAAGTATGCGTACAAGGAAAGTTTTCTCTCGGTTTACGTAGAAATGTTTACAAGTATTTAAGATAAGCAGATATAAACAAAATTTAATTAGGATCTCTTCACACTTTGGAGTAATGTTAATTCCAAGAAGGATGAGAATCTAAAAGCTGTTTATATAGGCACTTAAATTACTAAAAAACTCTTTAATAATATAGCAAATATGTGAAAGTTAATTCATTTATTACAACCCAAACTCTCTCTCTCTCTCTCTCTCTCTCTCTCTGTGTGTGAAGGACCTGTTCATTTTCATTTGTCATGTTCAAATTAAATTAAGAACCTAATAACATGTGTGTGTGTGTGTGCGTGCGAGCGAATTACCTGAAAATGAAATTGGAAAGAGTCAAGGATGACCCCCATTGGAACGGACATCCTGACCATTAGGGACATTAGTGGGACGTCTTATAGTGGTGCCCTGGGTCTGAGTGCTACTAGAAGTTGGGGCAGGGCTAATAGCTGTCTGCGTCTTTATCTTTGAACTCATACTGCTCCTTCCACCACAAATTAAAAGGTTCTGATATCTTCTTCAAAAGATTGCTTGTAATTTGATAATCAGAGAGCTAGCAAGGGCTTGCAGTACTAAAACTCATGAATCAGATATCTATATATATATGTTCAGTCAAGGTATTATATGATCCATGTTGGTTGATGAAAAGTGTGAGAAAGTTAAGGAAATGGGAATAATGAGGTAATTAACAGACTGGTTGTTGGGGAAATTTACATGCAAATACATGTCAATTACTGTCTAACACTCTGAACTTACGTTTCGAAGTTGCACTTTGAAACTTCATGTGCGATTAAGGTTAATATTGCGGGTCGTCTTGAGATGAGCCTTCTTCCACACCGTGTCTGACCACTTCAACTTCAAATCTCCACATACATTATAAATTGCGTTAGTTTTTGAACCATAATTTACAGCATACTGTAATTAATTAATCTCATGCTCGAAATGCTTATATGTGTGTAGATATATATATATATATTTGTATATGTTGGGATATTTTTCATGTTTATTAGCTTTCCGTTATGTGCAAGTGGCACCCCATTTAACATTTTTGGATCAGTTTGACTACTCATCAATTTTTGTTCATATTTTCCCCCACGAATACGGAACAATCAAGTCTATGTTATTTAACGTGAAATTCAATCTCAACCTTTGACCATCAACTCTTATTTATTGGCAATTTATATCAAATTTCTCAATTCTTTTGTGGGATTGAATTATGCCGCGCCAGATGCTTCTTTGCATTCATAGATGAAATTTAAGCAGTTTTTAATTCCGTGATGAATGCATAGCGTACAACAATACTAACATCATTACAAAATTAGTTTTTTGTTTGAAAGTTGAGTAGACTTGAATTAGATTCGCGTAGTAGATACTGAGAAGTAACCAGATAAAGCGGTTACCATATTATTATATATGATTTGGTGATGACAAGCAATTCATTGGAAATTGGCAAGGAAGATGTATACAGATAAGATCAAAGTTTAATTCATAATGAAATTTCGTTGATTAATTTACTTAAATTAAACCAAAAGTATTTATCGGTTTCAATTTACCACTTCTGAATCAGTCCAATATTATTATATTGTTCTCCCTTGCTTCATTACATCTCCTAATAATTAAGATCAAAGTGTAATTCATAACTATTCATATAAACAATAGCATTAGTGCTTAAATTAATTCCTGAAATAAAAAAAAATCCACGATGAGTTGGCTTGTGGTCTTTGAGTCGTTTTCTTCTCCGAGTATGACGACTTTTTCACCCTTCACGTACGCACCAGGTACGTTGAATCATATGTAATATAATTAATTAAATAACGAGCCTTGTATAATTAAATTTCTTTCCTGATTAAGCATCTAGTTAAAATTCTTTTGTTTTGGTCTTTTAATATAGGCGATTCCCAAAGAACCAAAAAACAAAAAAAGGAGAGAGAAAGCAATTCCCTTTCGTCTCCCTATAATCATTTTTTTAAAAATATTTTAAAACCTATCAAATTTCCTTCTCCATTCCGTGTTTGTCAACTTTTCCTATTGAACATTTTTCAAGCTTACCCATTCATTTTTTTTATATATACTTTAAACTAATTACTCTTTCTATTTTATTTTTTATTTTTTTGGGTGCTATATATATTTTATTTCCCATCTACAGTTCTTTTATTCTCTCCCATAAACACGGAATCGATCTCATGAATTATTCTTTTGACATGAAATTCAACTTCAATCTTTGAATCTCTTTAAATTCTTAAGTATATGTTTTTGTTTCCTTTTGTGTTGAATTATGTCGTGTAAGATGCTTCATTGCATATTTGAGGTGAAATTTATGCTGTTTGTCTTTAATTCAACTTGATCTTTGCTCAGACTTTGCACACATCTAATTGGAGAATTATTTACGAGTTTTCATTCAATAATATCGAATCATTCTCTGAAGAGTAATCCCCGGGGTTTTCTTTTTATTAATGAATGGTACTGTGACATTAAATGAGCGGTAAAAATAAAACGAATTAATAATTATAAATTACAAACTTAATTTATTTCTGGACGGAGGTAACATGTAGGGTGTAGATGTTATAAAGATGAGAGAGATAAGCGTAGAGATTTTATATTGACGCCTCATGATGAAAATATTTATCATTATATATGATGTGGCATGCTATAAATTATATATATATTGTTTATTTGAAGTAGTCCAATATGGACTTCCCACGCATAACTACATTTCTAGGAACGTCATAATTCTTCGTTATATATTTTCATGTGTGAAAAAGGACTTAATATGAACAGCTTGATCGCTGTCTGAATCAAAACTAATGCAAAGGTTTGAACATTGAACATAGACGATTGTGATTAATTAAAGCTTGATCGTGTGGGTCCCAATTCTTGTTCAACATATAAAATCTTCACCGTGTGTGATGACTTCAAACTTCCCGGACCGTGGAACATATAATATTGAATCATACAAGGAAGTGTAATTTACGGGTGTTTTCTTCGTTTTTTTTAATCTTTATTTTTTTCGTCTTATATATATATATGTATTCAAGTTAATTAAACCCAAAATTTAATTAATATACTAGTGAGCTGGATCTAATCAACCTACACTTTTCTTACATATAATTGAGATTATTTGCTTTCAGATAATTTTTTCTTTAAATTTTTTTGACAGGACTTCTTTAAATTGTTATCATAAATTAAAAAAACCAAATTAAATACGAACATAATACTGAAAAACGCATGACCTTAATTAACTTCTGTTGAAATTCGAGGTATCTTCATTTATTTTTAAAAAAAATTTAAGAATTTAGGTGTAATCTCGGTTGTTGCCAAAGGTGAACCAAATTTCATACAAATGTATAGCGTACCGCACACTTCATTTTTCAATCAACAAAAAAAAAATCAAGGCCAACTAAAATCTTGAATTATGAAACATGTTTGCGCAGGGAAAATGACACATAGGTCCATGTTAAGATACATAATGGCACTTTGAAGCATTGTAATTTTAAAATAACGCATTTTGGATTTAATGAGGCACACGCAAAATCTCCGCCAAATTATTGAAACAAGGAAAACCCAACAAATTAAATCAGCTATAGGAATAATGGATAAGATTATCTTTTGACAAAAAACGATTAGTGGTTTTAATTTTACCAGCCTGAACGTTATTTATATTATTCAATGTGTATATTTTAAACTACGAAGAAAAAATATTGGACCTTGATTTTTAGATGTAGGAAGGGGTGGTTGATATATAAATTTGCAGAGGAAGTTATATTTTAATTTCATAAATGATTTATAAAAACACCTCGTGGGGAATTAATCTACATAAGTGGCTTACTATTGTTATGCATATTTTAACAAATAAGCATTCTTTTTTTTTTTTGATAATTTAGGATTTGAAGGTTAAGGCCATATCATGCCACTTGTTTACAATAATTGATCTCTTGAATTTTACCGAAATTTAAATTAAATTACGCAGCACGTTCATTAATTTTAGTAATATAATAACAATGGTTAGTTACTTCTACAGAGTACATGTCAAGAGTGAAGACATGCATGAAGGTGAAACTACTCAGACACTTGACTTTGTATATTATTTATGGGAAGCAACAAGATCAACAAATCATTTCCAGACGCAAAACAAAACCAAAAAAAAAAAGTTGACTAATATTTTTCATGTTATTCTTATTCTTGCTAGCTATATAATTATGATAGAACTGCGCTATAATATTTTGTTTCCCTTATTCTTTTATCAAGACCGGCACTTGATGATCATCTGCATGAAAATAAAAACCAGAATGAGATTCAAGGCAGATATTAATACTAAAAAGATGGATAACAAGATTGTTACAAGATATGGCTGAATAAGTATGCATAAAAAAAAAATTTATCTCAACTTACGTAAAAGTACTTATAAGTATTTAAGATAAGCAGATGTAAATGAGATTTAATTAGGATCTCTTTGCACTTTGGAGTCAGGTTAATTACAATAAGGATGAGAATCTAAAAAGTTGTTTATGCAGGCACTTAAATTGCTACAAATTCTTTAATAATATAGCAAATATGTGAAAGTTGATTCATTTATTACAACGCAAACTGCATGGGAACCAGTTTCGGTGCTTATTGTAGGATAAGCATTATGATGCTCATTGCTGCAATGAAATCTGAATCATACAAAATTAGTTTTAATAGTCTAGATTTAAAATTTTCAGTTAATAATTTTATATAAAAATTTATTTTTTGAAAAAACTTGCAGTTAAGATATTACATTTATTTTGAATTATATACCTATTAAAAGAAAAATATTTTTTTAAAAAATAAAAATATTAAATACTAAACCTTGACCGTCCATATTGAATTTGGATAATTGAGATTTTGTGAGTATAACTGTAATTGGTTCCAACTACATGTGTGTGTCAAGGACTCGTTCATTTTCACATGTCATGTCCAAATTAAATTAAGAACCTAATAACAGAGCATCAAATTTAGCCCTCGTGGCAAGTTCATCATGAAGATCTGGTTTGAAGGTCTTGAATTTGAAACCAAGAATTTGATCCCCAAAAAAGAAATAACGCACAACCCATCTGTTTTTCCTAATGGAAAAAATAATTTACACGAATAACGAAAAGAATAAATAATGTATACGAACCTGAAAATGGAACGTAGAGATTTATGGTTGTCGACCAGCGGGGGACCTGACATCTTTAGTATTAGGGATTGAAGTGGGATCTTTTATATTGGGGCCCCTCGTCTGAGAGCCAGATGGTGTAGAGTTTCCCTGATTTCCCTGACTTTTGCTAAAAATATCCCTCTTATCTGGAATTGATGTGCCATTTCTTATATTGGAGCCCTGGTTTCGAGAGCTCATACTGCTCTCCCTCCTTCACAAAGCTAAGCTGCTGCTTCTTCAAAAGATTGCTTTATAATAATTTGATGAATAAATAGCTAGGGTTTGTCGTGAAACCCATGAATTAGATACCTGTATTTATATCCATGTATGGCGAGCTAAGCTAGGTATCCACGTTCGTTGATGAAAAGTGTGGGAAAATTAAAGGAAATGGGAATATATAATGAGGTAATTAATAATCAAGTGATTGTTGAGGAAATCTTCATGTCAATTGCTACTGACTTTGAACTTGCCGAGGTTAGTTTGATTATTTGGATAAAAATTTAGGTCAAATTTTTTATATTCATTATGTTAAGTTTTCCAATTACACATAACTATATGTTCTTTTTTGGTTTCATGTGAATTTATAATTAAATACTATTAAATGCTACTCCCTCCGTCCCTTATTATAAGCAATCTAGCTGGGACTCCATTACCCAGATCAAAAGTTAGTTAAAGACAATAAATAGGTAAAATTAAAAGTTTTTTCTTCAAAATACCCTTATTTATGGAAGGGAGAGAGTATAAGAAAAAGAACAAAAAATTATTATTATAATAAAGAGGATTATAAAAGAGAGAGAAATGATAGTTTGGAAAATGAGATAATAAATATATTGAATATTAAAATAAATAATTAATGAGGACAAAATAGAAAATTTACCACAAAAATTTAAAACAACTTACAAATGTTGCTTATATTTAGGGACAAAAGGGAGATGGTGGTTTCTTGTAAAAAGGGACAGAGAGAGTAATATTTTAAAAATAGGACATATGATCATATGTGATTAGAAAACTTAACATAATAAATACAGACAACTTAATGTAAATAATTTAAGGTCATCAATTAATTGATCGTCCTTGAGTGCATGGGGCAACCCATTTAATATTTTTGAGTGGGGCACATCAATTTTTGTTCATATTCTCTCCTGTGAACACGGACTAAGTTTCTTTATTTAATGTTAACGCGAAATTCTAGTGTGACCTTCGACTCTTCTATTGCTGGCATTGTATACCAAATTTCTCTCAAATTTTCGTGGCATTGAATTATCAATTATGCCACCCAAGACGGATTCAGTGCATTTATAGGTGAAATTTAAGCTTCCAAGAAAAAAAAAAAAAACAGAGAGAGAGAGATCAAGAGGATTCTCTGATGAATACATATCGTATTACGATAATAAACTGAAACCCTACAACATTATTATAAAATTCTACCTTTATATAGATATATACACTTCTTATATATTAAATTAAATCAACTTTATCGGATATGGTACTTTTCCCAACATCACTATATACACATACACACACATATGAAGGTGTCTTGTGTTTTTTGAATAAAATATTTCTTCGTTGCATCTGATTAATGTTTTGTGCACGAGGATGAATTTCTCAGCGTTTTTCAGGTTTTCGATTGAAAACAGGAGATAAACTGGGGCGCAACTGTGAAACTTGGAATTGAAATTTGAAAACGCAGCGTTTGATTGTGTCCAATTCGGAAAATTGTTGGCGCATTATGTTACTCCCATGTGGCAACACAGGCGCTCCTCCGCTGGGTCCAGCTTGTTCAATGGGCTTTCATCCATTTTGGGCCGATCCATTCATAACAGAATACAGGGAATGCCATTAGAAAGAGATGGTATTTTCTAATCCCACCTTCCTGTGTTTACCTAATTCTATATAACAAATAATTACTCATGTCAAACACTGTTTTAAATTATTTTTCTCAATTATAATCTCAGTTCATATCTCTTATTTTTAATCCGTTGTATTAGACGGGATCCCGGAATTTTTTGGTTTTCTGGTTTTTAATTTTCTTTCCAAAATCGGCCTTTTCTTCTTTGGAGCCATTTACGTTAACAGCAATAAAAGTAAAATAATATGCCATGCAGAATGGCGTTTTGGGATCCACCTTCCAGTTTGGACCTTCGGATTCCTGTTCTGGGCATTTTTGCCGCTGTTCTGGGCCTATCATGCCCTGGTTATTGGGTGGAAGCCATTTTTCATTTCTGGAAAATCACTATTGGGCTCTACTGGGTTCATGCCATTGGCCCATTTTGTTTCATATCCAAGAAATGATTTGGGCTAATTGTGACTTGTCTTTTCTCATCTATCTTTATTTATTTACTTAGCAACGTGTTTTATGTATGATTTGCTTTATATGCCATTTAGCCGTTTAAATACAGGAAAAAATTATTTTGAGGACTTCTCAACCTTAAATCAGGATTTCATGCATACACATGAACATATTTTGACATAATTGTAGGCACCACATTCAATGATATAAACATTAGAATTTTGCATATAAAACGTGTTACGTTTACACCCCTTGTCTAAGATTATCAATATATATATCACTTTTTGGAATTATCTACTTCAATACTTTTTTTTTTTGCCATTTATCTACTTCAATAGTTACACATTTAAACGCGGTACCTTTTTGACCAAAAAACAAACGCGGTACCTTCGTTTTTTTTTAACAGTCTTCAAATGTGAGTGAGTTTGATAAAGATCTTTTAGCTTCTGGGATAATTTAAAAAAAAAAAAATAAATGAACCAGACTCAACTATATGCCCCTATTTATACATCAAATTAATTGCCAAGACTGACCCTTCAATAATTTGAGGTCTTTTCTGGACGCTAAGCAAAGATACCAAAATACATAGAACCTCTCTCCCTTCCACAGGACCCAGTGGCAATTACCTAGAGAAAAGTAATGGTCAGAGAAAATTGCTCATTATACAGCCGTAATCTCAAGAACCTAAGGACTAGTACTCCCTTGACACGTGCATGCGAAAGTGTAGCTGTCATCAACTTGATCACCTTGACTGATAAAAGTTATCTTTATTTGAGCAATCATTACCTTCTGCTTTGTCCGGGGACCACTTGTAGGCTCTAGCCTTCTTTGTCTCCTTTCCTTCACGGGCATTCCAAAATTACAAATGAAGCATAAATTTACATTTTTATGTATTCTTATTCCCTAAGTAGTACATATAATGAATAGTGCAAGACGATCCCAACAATGAAGTCATTCATATATCAATAATATTTTCGGTTTTAATTATAAAAACTAGTTGATTAATTTAAAAAGATTAAAAAAAAATAAAGTTAGTTATTTATAATAAATATGTGTTATCTGTTCTAAAATATTCTTACTAATCAAGTGTATTATTGGCTAGAATTATCATTGTTAGAAAGAATATCTTGGGAAAAAATATATAAACATGAGAGACAAAGTCAACTGGGGTCTTATATTTATGACTAAAATAAAAGTTAAATAAGGTTTTATATTAAGGACAGAAGAGAGGATATCAGTACACATAACAAATTTTTTTTAAATAAATGGCATATTATTTCATAAGTTCTATTATTGTTTTCCATTTGCCATATGTCGAGCTCATCGCTGCGTGAATCTTTATTTGGTGACACTAACTGTATAATTCTTTTTTTAAGAAGTCATAGCTAGTATAATTTTGAGATGCCTTTTCTTATTTACCTTTTTTTTTCATGTATGATTTATTTTGTGCGCCATTTAGTTGTTTAGATAAAGGGTAAATTGATTTTGGCTACCTCAACTTGCCATCAAATTTTGAGAAATTTATTTTGTGTATTGTAACCTCTCAACCTTAAATCAGGATTGGATGCTAGCTATAATCAAACACATATTCTTTAGCACTAACGGTCTTCATCGTGATGATATATGGATTTTGAGGCATATAACGAGCCCTATTAACCGTAAGAAATGAACATAACCGTGGAGAACAAGAAGCTAGTAAGCATCTACACACAAGAACTTTGACCATTACACGATCATCAGGTGCAAAGAGCTTAGTTATATCTAGAAAACTAGGGCCGGGAGAGTTAAGATTAAAGTTCTCCATGAATCATAATCGAGCTTGAAGATAATAATCAAAAAAGCTAATCCGTATCACCATCATCATCATCATCAAAGGGGAGTATAACTTGGGCTAATTAGCAGCTCCGGCCTTGACAGCACAATGGGTATACTGAGCTTTTGCTTCTGACGACACTTCTTACTGGCAGAAAAGTGATTTTATTTGAATTCAAAATATCAATACTTTTGATAAAACATGTCAAAGTATCAATTATACAGTAATATAGATGAGTAAATTAAAATATTGACAGTCCTGCAGAAAGTAGGTTGTTATTTTCTAGCAATATTAATGATTTTTTACTCTATATATTATAAAGTTAAGTGATTTTTTACCTTAATAATATTTATTTAAATTGATTGCACTGCAGAAATTGATTTCTTCTAATTTATGGGATGGATATGGCTTCCATGAAGTTTAATAAACCATGAATATATGTGATTATGAATTTTCGCGAATGTTAATGAACAGAATTTACAGGGAAGTGTTATAGAACTTGTATGTTAATTACCACTCTGGTCTTTATTATGAAATCTTCTATTTTTGCCCTTATTAAATAGCTAGTATATTTTCTCTTACTCATTCCCCCTCTCTTCACCTTCATAATCAATAGAATCAAAATTGAAAATAAAATATTAGAAAGATATAAGTGACAAATAAAAAAGACCAAAATTCTTTCCTATAAGTGATAAATAATAAGGATCAGAGTCGTAGTTTTTAACAACATTGTGAAGGTTAAAAAAAAAAAAGCTAGGAAAATGCTGTGAGTTTCATTTAACTAACTGAGTTGGAGGGGACGGTATTTAAAGCAGATGGGAATAGGTAAATTTAAGGTTGTAATATTTTCTTTCGTTCAGGTTCAGGTATGCGTTTTAATACTTATTTAAACTTGGAATGTTTTAAATAGCATTGACTTTTTACCCATGGAAAAAGTTGAGCACGAAACCAAAGTAGATTAGAAAGCCAGCCACGTGCTTCAATAAAAAAATGCGGGTCATAAATATCAGTTTTCCATTTAATTGAGTGTTTGAATTCTGACCTTTAATTTCAAAGCGGACATTTTGATGAGAATAAATAAGGTTATAGCCTCTTGCACATGTTTAATTAGCTGTAATAAAGAGAAAGACATCATTAGCCATGTCGTCACAGTTAAGGTGCCTTAATTTGAGTCTTTCATTTAAAAGGGGAATTATAAATTACTCGTATTACGTAGTTGCGATTCGGCGATATTCAGTTGTGTGTGTCCCCATAGAAATATCAAATATCGGAGGTCACGGGCGGTAAAACTGTAACAAGTTTAAGTACTACTTATCACTTCATAACCAGTCATAATTATAAAATTAAAGTACAAACATAGTCCAATGCAATTATGCAAAGAACGTAACCACGTGTAAATTAAACCTTGCTCAATCTAATTTAAACCAATGCAAGATAAGGGGGGCCCACGCAGTTTAAAACAGCTATTATTTACCTATTGCACTGCCATATTATTCTCCCTTGACTTGACCGCCACACTCTGCATAAAAAGAAATTGGAAATTAATTAATGAGCAGAATATATGAACAAGATGAACAATAAGAAGATTACGCACAACATATTATCCATCGTATGCGTAGAAACTAACAAAAGGATTGTCATACTTTTTCTTAAATGGACATTTGAAGCAAGGATTTAAGTATAGTAAGACGATTACGCACAGTCGCGTATACGCAGAGCACCATTATCTTCAGGCCAAAAAGCTTTAGATAGGAGGCGAGTTTTTTTTTTTTTACCTGAAATATATTTTCATTCGATGGAAACGAAATACAAGCACCAAATCAAACCAGAATACAACCTACACAGTCCAAAAGGAAGAGGAAGAACACAACAAAATGACATCTGAACCAAGAACAAAGAACACACAAAGACAAACATCCGAAGCCGATACCCAACAAAATTAGGGGAAGAAAAGTTTGGCTCTTATCTACTATGATCAAAGGAAGTGGCATAGAGGGTGGTTGTATCACAGAAACCTCCTAGGCACGAAAACTGCACAAACAATGGCAGATTCAAGGGACCTTTCTATCGCAGAAGGTAAGAAACACAACCGGAAGTCAATGAAAACTTCCAGGGGAAAAATAATCATAGTAGAGTTCAGCCAACCTATTCCCCAAACAAAAATAACCCACCAGGAATGGCAATCAAAGAGACAACAAGAAGCACACCAACTAAAAGGCAAAAACAAACCACCCATCAAAGGTCTAGCGACTTCAGGGGGAACATAAAATCCAAAAGCATGACCGGGGAAAACCCCCATCCCCGGCGATTCCAACGTGACTTCATGGTGCTTGGGTGGGCGTAAGCGCCAGCCGCCGAGGTTCGCAGTAAAAGCTTTCAGATCTGTTTTGAGTAAGAGTCGCAGCTTCCATGATGTTCGCTTTTCCCTTGCTTGGCATGGTCTTCAGATGCAATGGATTCATACCCCAAAAGAGTAGTGCCTTGCTTGCGGTCGTGTGCATCTTCTTCTTTTCACCGCCGAAGTCTGTTTTTTGAGAAATCAGCCCCATTACCTTCAAAGCCCTACCGTCAAAGGCGCTGGCATAGTCACGACCTCCCCTATCAGAACCTTCACCGTACCCTCCAGCTCCAGCACCACCACCTCCTCTTCCACACCCACCCGCGTGAGCTTCAGCTCCTCCTCCCCTATAGCACTCGCACATAATTGAGTGGTGACTCAGAAATCACAGCAAGGATTACCAGAAGAAGGCAGAACTATAACTAAACTTACACCTGAGTAAAGCTCACAGGAAGATCTACTCACTCAAAGGGAAAGCGCACCCTTCTATCTATCTAAAGAGCGAGGATCAGTATCCGTTCAGCTCGCAGGAGAGAGAAGACATAAGACAATAGAATAAGGGGCTAAGCTGCGCATATGTAAACGTCAACTAGACTTCTTCTTTTTTTGGGTAAAAAAACATCAACTAGACTTGGGTGGTTAACAACCATATAATTCTTTGAACCACCAAATCCGGAGGCGTAGTATGAATTCTGGGCGAGGAAGAGGAAGGTAATGAAAGAGGAAGCTCGACGTAGTTCTTGGTACTAACAGAGCAATAAAGCTAAAAACAACAAGACTGAAATATAATGCCCTAATAACCAAAGCAGATGTCTACAACTACATCAGTAGGTGAATTTTTCTGTTGATTGACAGATCACTGTAAAGATGACCAGAAGAAGTACCAGTCCAGACTACCATTTCTGTACTAACAAGTGCCTTCTCTCGAACAATGACAGCAGGAGCAGCAAGCACCTTGCTTTCTTTAAGAGGCTAAACTTTAGGAGTAGCTTGATATGAATTATACCTGATAATGAAATGAGATTCGCGACGGACCACCTTAGGGAGAAGATATCCTGTGTGGTCGGGATTCGGGTCCCTGAAGGTCTTGGAGGGTTTGGGGGATGTGCAGGAGGACGTGGAGTTGCGGTGGAGAAAATAGATTGGGCGACAGGAATTCGAGTCCCGGAAGGTCTTGGAGTGTTAGGGGGCTGATGAGACGGAGAACTCATACTGATGCTGGAGAGATCGACGGAAGAGGATTTAATTTACTGTAAGTGAATGATGAAGCTTGATGAGCATTGTTTGTGCATTTATAGAGGGAGAGACAGAGATGGGATGTGAAGGTCAGATGCCAAGTTAGGGCTAAACTGTAAATGACCCTCGCTCTATACTACATATTGAAATAATAACAGAGCAATCATTTCGAGGATTTAATTATTATTCATCCCTTTCCTTCAGATTGATGAGAGGGCGGGAGGCAGGGAGGCAGATAGGGTTTAACTTGCTGTGAAGTATAACGGAGCTTGATGATCAGGGAGAAAGCGAAGGACAGATGCAGCTTGTACTGCCAGCGACATGGATATGGCCTGCTTTACTTTTTCTTCTATTTATTTCTCATTTCCTTCATGATAAAATAATCAATTACTCCTCCAAACCTTAATATAAGACCCATTTAACTAATTTGATTAGATAAAAGAAGTTAGGTAAGTTAGTTAATTATAAGAAATGTGACATATTTTTTCTAAAACACTATAATCATCTTTCTTAATACCCTATCTCCCTCTTCTACTTGATTATAGTTAAGGGAGTATCTATAGGGGTAATTTAGAGAAAATTGATAAATATGAGAAATGTGTCTTATATTTAGGACCAAAATCAACTCAACAATTGGGTCCTAAGGACCGGAGGAGTATTACAGGATAAAAGTGCACTTAGCACCCTAAAATATTTTTGAAGATGTATCTAACACCTTAAAATATTAAGTGGTGCAATTTTGATCCTAACATAATAAAAAGGGAGCAATCTCACCCTTACCCTAACAGATTTTCTAACTCCGTTATATCTTGTCACGGCTGGGCATTTTATTCCGTCAAAAAAGTTCCATCTGCTTGAATTAAATCCAATACTTCTTAGGTTTTGCGAAGGGCCATGTCGAACCAATCTTGGACTTGAAATCGGTGCTTGTTGGTCTTGTATGTCCATCGCTACCTCCAGTTTCACTGAAAAATCCAAGAAAGATGGATTATATGAAGAGGTAAAGCTACGCGAGGGCAATATCAGCTGGATTTTCTGCTGTTATGGCGGCCATTTCTGCAGAGCTCTCCATTTTGCAAGTTTTTTTTTTTTTTTTAAGAATTACTTTTATTAATTATGTTTATTAACTGGCCATAACCTTTGCAACAATGAATTGCCATTTTCTAATAGAATGTCCGTATACATTGAGCTAGAGGCTGAGATTAAACTTCATCTTTTGCGCATCATTGCCTCTGTCACTGATTTATCCCGACAGCCTCTTCGTAGATACAGTCACAAATTTCATTTTTGATACATATGTGGCAATTCCAAACATTATGTGCTACTATTTATAAAATAAATAAAACGCGCAATTATCACAAGATATAAGGAGTTAAAAAGTCTGTTAGGGTAACGATGAGATTGCTCTGTTTTTATCATGTTAGGGGCAAAATTACTCCCCTTGATATTTTACAGTGCTAGATGTACTTCTAAAAATATTTTAAGGTGTCGGGTGTACCTTTACTCACCATTGTATCATACAATTTTTGATAACTTGTTTTGATACTCTGTGCTTGCTAGTTATTTAAAAATATTTATTTATGGGTAACTTCGGAGATAGGGAGCCATGAAATTGACAGTGCTCGAGCTGGGCCATAACATCACTTTACTACGAAGCTGTGTATGTGAGTGAGAGAGCATGTGAAGTGGTGGGGTAAGTATGTCCATCAAAACATCGACAGTGAATTGCACCACTGCTAGCTTATACAAGTGGCTCTTTTTCAGTACAGAAAATGTTTTACTAAAAGAAAATTGTTTTCTCCAGCCAAAGTGTCTCTCATTTTCCAATTATAGCACAGCAAAATCCTTATTTTGCTGGAAAATAAGGAGCTCAGTCCAGCGGTACAGCATTTCCTGGAGTTCTCATAATGGAAGAAACCGAAATTAAAATAAAAGGGACAAATGGTCGATTGGTACGACAGGGATGGCGGAATCTAGAAACAAGCCTTTATTGTGAAAGACAAATTCGAAATGTTGGTACATCATCCTAGCCCGTCCCGCTCAAAATTATAACTGTTATAAATGATAAAAGAGCTCTTCTTCTGGGCTTATCACCAGACAAGAAACAATGCCTGCGTTCAAAACTGATGAATGAAACTGTTGTTTGTTTATATTCAAGCATTCCACTTTCCAAAATGGCAGCATCACTTGGATAAATTTTTATTTTTTACCGCGAACATATTTTCTTTACGCTTTTCATAAATAAAAACCTACATCAGTTTGACAGTTTCTACATTATTTATATTTTAGATTACTTGTATAAATCATGCAAAAGTATTTAGGGGAGAAATGGTAGTTTGGAGGTTCGCCTTTTTATTTTTCGTATTTTAAAGAACATTAATTTTTATTATTTACAATGAACATTATTTTCAAGAAAATATTAGCGAATAAAGAAGAAAAAGGAAAGGTAAAGTGGGAAGTGAGGGAAAATTTTGGGAAAAGTCGGCAAGGAAGGAGTGTGGCATTTCCTATACTGACTTAGAAAGTATCTCAGCTGTTTGTGTCGAGCCTAAAATTGCCTCACAAGACCAGTAGGGATTGGGTCTAGCAAAAAAGATTAATCCCCTATAATATAGAAAATTAAGATTCGAATCCCGACTAAAGAAGTACCTACATTTAATACTCAATAGTGCTCGAACTGGATTGTTCAACAAGGAAACATATGGCAAGAAGCCCAGAGATTGTTGAGGAAATTCACGCGCAAGCACAAATCCTCTCTTAACGGATTAACGACCCATTGCCACAATGGGAATGTTGGAATTCAACTTTGAAAACGCAGCGTTTTATTTCGAATATACTGCCTCTGATTCCAATTATAAGATCTCATTTATAAACTATAAATAAAATCTTATAATTAAAACCAGAGGTAGTATAATAAGTTAACGACCCAACATGAGTTGGCTTCACCCACGTACGGACCGGACATATTAAATGAATCCCTTAAGTATGTAACCAGCAAGCCTTGTTATTAAAAAATACTCTATCCTATTTCACCAAAAAAAAAAATCTATCCTAAGTGAGTATCTAATCAGAATACTTATGTTTGGGTCTCTTTTCTTCTCGCTTTTTTTAATAAAAAAAGTATGTAAAAGAGGGATGATTATATTAATAAAGCCTCAGCTTCGCTGCGGAAAGCTAAGCAATAAATGATTACTGCCTACTTCTTAATATAAGAGTTAGTTGGGAGTTGAATTTGGTTTATAAAATCTTAATCCAATTTATCTTCCATCTTTTCTTAAAATATCATAATTGATTGTAAGAAGCTTTCATAGATAGATAATTCTAATCATCTAATGTACATGATTGGAGAAGATAGTTTAAAAAGATCAATATACATTTATGACAGATAATCAATTTAACTAGTTTCTTAATATCCCTAAAATAATTATCTAGCTCTTATATTAAGGATAGAAGGCATTGTATATTCTTGGTCAATCGAAATGTTCAGACTATGAATGGGAAGAGAAAAGTTAAAACTAAGTAATACGAAGGATTGAAGATGGAAAACTAGGACGTTACATTACAAAAAATTCATATTTTTATTTCCAAGACCTCCTCCCTTTGCTAATTGAATGTTATTTTATATTTCTATTCATAGCTTTTAATTAAGTTGTATCATGTTGATCGAGAGGTTCTTTGAGGAATTGGTGTATGTCCTTGGTGGCTAGATCAGGGAATGAAGCTGCGGATCACATGGCAGCTTGTGCTATGGTAGGTATGGGACCAAATGGATGGCTGAGTAGGCCACCATTCTCCTTGTTGACCTTTCTGCGGAAAGACCTCCATGGTACTGAACCGTCTTCGGTTGCTGATGTGGGAGAAAGAACAGGAATTGATTGATTTGGTTGTGTTGCTGCTTTTTCTGTGTCTTCGCCGTTGCTTGCTGTATGATTTTTCTTTGGTTGGTGGTGTTGGTTTTGTTTTTTAGTTGATGTGTTGCCTTCGCTTTGTTCTTTTCTTTTCTGCCTTGTCAGTTTCTTTTGGTTTTTGTAAGCTTTTTGCTTGATTCTGAAATAAAAATATACTACTCTCGTCCCTAATTATAAGAACCTTTTGGCCAAATTACTCTTTCTAAGAAAACAGTTAAAATTAGTTAAAAACAATTAACAAATGTAAGTTTTTTTCCAAATATACCCCTAATAAATATAAGAGAGTAATAATGAAATAAATGGAGAGATAATGTAATATATGAAATTTATTAGAGGTAAAATAGATAACAATGCATTAAATATTCAAACAAACTCAAAGAGAACCTTATAAAAAGGGACAAATCTATTCAAAAAAGGAGATCTTATAATTAGGGATAGAGGGAGTAGCACTATCCAGCTCCAAATAAAAAAAGAAGTTACCCCTCATTAGCATACATGTGTGTGTGTGTGTATTTTAATATTTTAGATACATTATTTACTTTTCAGGATTTTTAAATATTTAAAATTATATATATATGACCATGTATAGATCTCCCTACTGCATTACATCTTGAAATGTAGTGATGCATAATTGCATATGGAACATGCTTTATAAATAGCATTATTTTATATAGATTTTTATTTTTTTATTGATATCTATGATATTATCATAAAGTTAAGTGCTGGCAAAAAATCACAAAGTTAACTGAATTTTTTTTTTTAAGATCTATCTATTTAACTTGTGCCAATAGTGAAGTGGCTTGTGAATAATGGTAGAATTAGAGGGACACAGCCGCAAATTCCGGCAATTTTTTAGGCATGCTACTCCCGCGGTCGCGAATAAAGCCGTTCCGCTATACGACATTCCTTGGACTCTCCTAGAAATTATGGCAAAGCTTATTTATTGGCAATTTATATCAACTTTCTCAATTCTTTTTGAGGGATTGAATTATGCCGCGCAAGATGCTTCTTTGCATTTATAGATGAAATTTAAGCTGTTTTTCTTTTTAAAAAAATCAAGTGGATTATATTAATTCCATGACGAATGCATAGCGTACTGCGATAATAACATCACTATAAAATTAGTTTTTTTGTTTGAAAGTTCAGTAAACTTGAATTGGATTTGCGTATATATTGAGAAGTAACCAGATAAAGTTGTTATTATATTTTTATACTACCTCCGGTCTAAATTAGAAGAGCTAGTTGACTAATTCGAGGAGATTAAGAAAATATGTTAAGTTAGTTATTTGTAATAAATAAGTATTGTCTTTCCTAAAATACCCTTGCTAATCAAGTGTATTGGCTAGAACTACCATTGTTAGAAGGATTATTTTGAAAAAAAAAAGTTTAAATATAAGAGATAAAGTGGATTGAAGTCTTATATTTAGGATTAAAATAAAAGTCAAACAAGGTCTTATATTAAGGACCAGAGGTAGTATATGATTCGGCGATGAGAATCAATTCATTGAAAATTGGCAAGAAAGATGCATACGGGTAAGATCAAAGTTGATCAAAGTTTAATTCATAATGACTTTGGGTTGATTAATTTACTTAAATTAAACCAAAAATATTTATCGGTTTTAATTTACTGCTTCCCGCTCACTCCAATGCTATATTGTTTTGCCTTGCTTCATTAAATCACCTCATAATTAAGATCAAAGTTTAATTCATAGTTCTTCATATATACTACTTTTGGTCCTAAATATAAAAGCTAATTGACTAATTTGAGAAGACTAAGAAAATAAATTAAGCTATTTATTTATAATAAATAAGTATGACCTCTGGTCCTAATTATAAAACCCAGTTGACTAATTTGGAGAGATTAAAAAACTTAATTAAATTAGTTATTTGTAATGAATAGATGTTGTTTTTCCTAAAATATCCTTACTAACCAAATTTGTTATTTAGAATTATTATTATTAGAAGGATTATCTTGGAAAAAAATAGATAAATATGAGAGACAAAATAGATTGGGGTCTTATATTTAGGACCAAAATAAAAGTTAAACAAGGTCTTATATTAAGGAACGGAGGTGGTATTGTCTTTCCTAAAATATCCTTGCTAATCAAGTTTATTGACTAAAACTACTATTATTAGAAGAATTATCTTAAAAAAATGAATAAATATAAGACACAAAGCAAATTGTGGTCTTATATTTGGGACAAAAATAAAAGTTAAACGAGGTCTTATACTAAGAAGAGGAGGTAGTACATATATAAATCAAAATATTAATGCTTAAATTAATTTCTGACTTCAAAAAAAAAAAAAAAATCCAACAGTAGCCGGCTTGTGGTCTTTCTGCCTCCACATACGCACCATATACATTGGTATGTAATATAATTAACTAAATAACGAACCTTGCAAGTAAACTTCTTTCCTGATCCAGTCTCTAATAGTCTAATTAAAATGCTAATGTTTTCGTGCAAGTCTTTTAATATAAGCAATTCCCAAAGAACCCAAAAAAACAGAGAGAAAGCAATTCCCTTTCGATCGTCTCTCTCTAATCTTTTTTTATTTTTAAAAAAATATTCGACAAACCTATCTGATTTCCTTCTCCGTTCTGTGCTGGTCAACTTTTCCTATTTGACGTTTTTCAAGTTCACCCATCCATTTTTTATATATTATATTGTCCTCTCGCACTATATATCGGAACAGGATTTACATGCATTTTCTTTATAGCATTCGAATTTTGCCTAAATTTTTATTCGATTTTTTCACCCCTCACGTGTGGACCCCACACATTGAATCATACGCAGCAAGCCTAAGTTATTAATATTCTACCCTAATTAACTCTCTAATCAAACTGCCTATCTTTTGGTCTATTAACACAACGAATTGAATTATATTCCCTTTCTTCTCTCTCTAATCTTTTTAAAAATATTTTACTAGGCCTCTCAACTTTTCTTCTCCATTCTGATTAAGCTGGCCCATCCATTCTTCATATAGCGATTCATATTTTTAAAACAATTAACTTCTTTCTTCCTTCTTCCTTTTTAATTTTTTGGTTCTATTTTATTTTCCTTCTCGGGTGCTTTCATGATCTCCCATGAACATGGAATTGACCTGAGTAGTTTTTTCTCGTTTAGCATGAAATTAAACTTCAGTCCTTGACTCTCTTTTTTAGCTATTCAATTCTAAATTCTTTGTTACCTTTTTCTTTCCTTTCGTGTCGAATTATGTTGTGCAAGACGCTTCTTGCATTTGAGGTGAAATTATGCTGTTTTCCCTTTTAATTTAACTTGAACTTTGCTCACATTTTGCTCACATTTTATTAGTGAATCGTTTACAATTTTTTTTCCTAGGCACATATATCCTATACGAAGCAATCAAGTTTAGAACATTAAATGTGAGCACCCCTCTCACATAAAAAATCGAACATTGATTCTGTCTCATCATGAGAAATTAGTTTCCTTTGCTAGACCCAATCATTGTTGATTCTAGTAATTTAGTCAGGGGTAAAGGGCACTTAGATTCATATATTAGTAATTTAGTATCCTCCTGAACAAATCCCCAACTACTAAAAACTTGTTTAGAAAAAAATTGATAAACATATAAAATAGGTTTTATATAGATAAAACCAATATTAATTTCCCTAGTTAGATGATACACTAAGGATCATATGAGTATATTTTAAAACTGGAGTGTATAATTTTGTTTTTTTAAATCAACCTTCAATTGTGCTTCATGTAATCTTTATTACTTGATTGACATGTTATTCACAATTTGTGTGCATCAAACACCCAACTCCAGAGACTTATGATAGAATTATTTACTTAACATGAGAAACCATTCAATTGTCCCTAGATCTACCCCGAGTAAGCGTACGTCCATGGACGTAATTATAACATAACTACAACTAATAACATAAATATGCAGTTGCCTTCCCCGTTGATGTCACTCACCGTAGGCAGTTGTCTTGCCTATTACACACACACATGTATACGTACTTACAATTACAATTATCCAACGTAAGCCGCGGACAGAGACACAGCCACTTGTAATGGTAACAAAGTGACAATGAATAATACGAATCCCATGTGATCCAGTTCATTTTAAATATGGCTAAGGTGCGCTTAGCATCCTGAACTATTTACCCAGGTGCGTCCAGTGGCCTAAAGTAATTTTGGTGCATCAGTGTCCTAAACTAATTAAAATGGTGCGTCCATATCCCAGCTAACAGAAATGTTATGTTTAACTGTTACTTTCCTGACTCAGCTTAAAGTTGACCCCAGATATTCTAAATGGTAGACACATGGGCACCCGATGTGTATTATTCTTACTCAAAATTAAATTTATTTCCTTCCTCTTCTTCTAAATAAATTGACTTTTGAGTAAATAATACACATCACGTGCCCATGTGTCTACCATGTAGAATATCTGGGTCAACTTTAAGCTGAGTTAGGAAAGTAACAGTTAAACATAACATTTCTGTTAGCTTGGGATATGGACGCACCATTTTAATTAGTTTAGGAACACTGAATGCATCCAAAATTACTTTAGGCCACTGGACGCACCTGGGTAAATAGTTCGGGGTGCTGGGCATACCTGAACCCTTTTAAATAATACGAGGAAGGCCCACACTGATAAGTTAAAAAAAAGAAGTCCACTTGAAATGAAACCCCAATATGGGAACACGATCACCAACACAGAGAAGAAGAAGCCTGTGCCCATCTCTCTCACTCCTTGTCCTTTTCTCTGCTCTCTCCACTGCAATTGTTTTCTTCCCATCCAGCAACGCTGTCTCTGTGATTTACTGTGCCTCGTGACCCTCTCATCCCTCCCTTTCTTGTGTGGCCCTTTGATTTCCCTCCTCTTTCCCCTCTTTTCCACTTTTCTTCATTTTCTACGTTAGCCACCTCCTAGCTCTCCAGTTTACAATATATCTTGCCCTATACTTCTAGCAGAACGTCCAGGATCCAATGGTCATCAGGGTCTTGCAAACATTTCTTATATTGTATGATTGGGTTCTACATTAAAGACTAGATAACTATATTTTAAAACTGAAGCATATAATTTTTTTTTTTTTACAGCAGCCTTCATACTTTCCAAACACAAATTTATGGGGTGTTTGGTTGACAGAAAAAGTACTTTTAAAAATTATTTTTATGTAAATCGAGATAAAATTCATCTTACATATTTATTTTATATGGGGTAAAATCATTTTTAAAATCCTGGTTTCGTTTCTACTCAAACAATCCCTTAATTTAATGTGACGTGATGTTGATATCATAACGAAATATTAACTGCTGTTACAATTACTTGCAAATAATAAAGAAAGTGGTTAAAATTAGGTTTTCCTAATATGAAACATATATGTTCTCAATTAAACCCATTCTTCTCCCATGAAAGACCTTGCTAAACGTAACATTGAGCCGAGAATATACTACCTCTAGTCCTAATTATAAAATCTTATTTGTAATCTACAAATGAAGTCTTATATAATTAAGACCGAAGGTACTATATATTAGTAAGTTTAAAGTATACATTGAGTACTCTAAGTTTATACAAAATTTTCATTTGATCCCTCAACTTTAAAAAGTATACATCTAGTTTCTTAATCTTAAAATTATTAACAAAAAGTGATAACATTGAAATGTTAAGTGTTGATAAAACATTCTAAAATCCTAACATATTAAGTTTAGTTTTCAAAATAATCATGATTGTTACAAAATATCAACATCTAAGCTTAACGATTATAACATTAAAGGACCAAACATATACTTGTTAAAATTAAAGGACGAAATTAAAGCATCATATAAAATTAAAAGGCTAAATGTATGCTTTAGTTTATTGGTAATGATCTATTTTACAAGCATCATAAATCAGCAATAGTGCAGTAAAGACACTTGGTCGGTGAAATATCTACAATTCACAATGTATGCATACAGATAAGGTCAGAGTTTAACTAACTATCGTAATTAAATTCCGTTGATTAATTTAGGGAAGTAAACAAAAGAAAAGGTTATAATTAAATGATCATGACAAGAGAACCTCTCGCATGATCAAAGGAGGACCAAGTCAAAACTCGAAATGAGAACGATTGAAATGATAGTACAATCAATAATATCAGGGAAAATGACAAATTCCACGATCAAATAAGACAGAAGGAAGAGACAGGGAGCCAAAGAATTACGGGAAAATCAGAATATAGTCAAAGGAATCTAGCGTTATGGGTAAGATAAGGCAGCTTGAAATGATTTCTCTCTTCCCCCACTGCACCCACGTGAAGCGCCCACTCCTCAGCTCTCTCTCCTTTTCTCAAGGCTGTTAGCTGCGCCCTTTTTCAAGGCCACCTGGTTTTTTATTTTGACATCTTTAAAATAAGAAAAAAAAATCCAACATTGCAATTATCTTTTAAAATTCACACGCACATTAAAATTATATTTAGATTAAAGTTAGGCCTCCAACAATGTTTTTAAAAAAGAAAAATCTCCACAACACAATTCGATTGCCCTGATTCTTATAGGGGTTAAGATGCATCTAATATTTTAAAATATTTTTTAAGTAGCATTCAATATCCTAAACGAATTTGTGACTCATTTGGTATCCTAAAAATTTTTTTCAATAGCATTCAATAAATTAACCATTCTTGTAGACATATTACTCTCTCCATCCCTTTTGACAAGAAACAATCACTCTCACAATAGTGTCCCTAAATATAAAAAATAAATCCTCTATCTGAAATTTTAAACTACTCTTCATTTTTATTCCCATTAAATATGTTACTTAATTATCTCTCCCTAACAAATTTTTATTCATTATCTTTCATGTACTCTGTTTACACATAAGAGTATAATTAAAAAAAATATTTATATATTTTACATATATATTACTTTTAATTAAGTTTAATTAATATTTTGAATTGCTTGATTTTGATAGTTAGATTTTATAAAAAGCGAGACAGAGAATAATTAACCATTGTTGCATCAAACATGATTTTTTTTACTGTTAAGTTATGACGTCATACCCATAACTTGACGTTGTTTGACTCGTGCATTAGGTGCTCATCGAATGCGGACTCTTGTTGGGGGTAAGCCATAACGATCGGAATAAATTAATCATGTCCGCGCCAGTTATTAATACTCAATAGTAGGCATTGACTAGGCTTTTTGTTAAAATTTCAAATTTCCCTTAATTTACATAGTACCCAGATTTTTTTTTGTGGCCAAATAGTACCCAGATTTGTACGGTCAATATATCCTCATTTTTCATATGGAGAATCACAAAAGAAAAAAATACTATGAAAATTGTTAAATTACAAATCAGAAATTTTGTCAAAATTATGTTTTTATTTACCATTTAATTATGGTCAAAACCAATATAAATTTTCTATAGATCATAATTTGCGATTTTATAATTTTCACGGTGTTTTCTTGTTGCTGCAATTTTCCCTTTTTAGTAGTCTTTTCAGGAGAATCAAGGTCTGGATGTTGATTATATATAATATAATAATCCAACATGGGTGGCTCTGTGGCCTCTGAAACTTCTTACCTCATCATGACAACTTTTCGTCTCTCCCTGGTCTTTTTTAAAATATGGGTTAAACGACATTTTTGTTTCTAAAATTTTTGCGCAGGAGCAGTGGGTATCCGAAAGTATATTTTGAAATAATGTTGTCTCAAACGTGTGAAAATCATAACAAGGTCAACCTATATAGACGGAAACCTTGTGTTTTCCGTTAAGTGGAAGAGTGTCACTAAAAAATGCAACGGTGGATCAATTCGTAAAGTAAAAGCTCCAATTTTTTGGCGATCACTTTGGATCAATTCTCTCCCTCAGACTATGATCTCTTCATTGACTCCAGTGAGCCTCTTCACTAGCTTCATCTTCTCCACCACGCTTCAATCTTCGTTACCATTTTTGACCTCTCGAGCAAGAAAAATAACCTAAAATGAAACCTCCAATCCGAACACCCAAGACAGGGACATCAACAGCAAAAATGTTCGATGCTTATGCAGTTTGTTCTGCTCTAATAAGAGAATGCTAAGGGACAATGTGGTATGGGAAGAGAAGCAAATTAAATGATGGCTAGGTGGTTGTCGGATTCGACCCCAGATTCGCCTCCACTCCCTCACACACCTCGCCGTCCGCCGTCATCTCCATCCCACCCACTCCCTCCAGATTCGCACACCTTCCCTCTCAGATTTGGCCCATTCATTCATCATCCTCTAGATTTCAATCAGCGGATTTAACATGAAATTTAAGAAAAATGAAATCCTTAAAACATTCGAAAAAGACAAGAACAATACATTCCCCCAAATTAGATCGGATCGCAGTAAATTTGGGGTCATCTTTATTTATTTCCAGAAAAAGAGAGGAATAATTTACAATCAAGGGCGCCGTTCAAATCAAAGGGAATCTCCAACAAGCTGCTGGTTCTCGTCATCGGAGTACTAGGTCTCTTCCCCAACATGTTCCCGCTGGTTTCTAAACTACTGTGTGGGCTTGAGGATTGGTAATGAAGAAGGAGGAAGAAAGGTTGGGAAGGGGAAAACAGAGTGAAGGAAAGGGACCATCGCATCTCCATTCTTTTTTTTGGGTGAAACCATCCCCTCTCTATTCTTGTTCATCTTTGGCTGCTCTCTCAATGAAGGTTAATGGGTATTTCTTTTTTTTTTTTTAATTAGCTGGCATATTGCATGGAATGACATGTGGCAGAGCCAACTCAGCACATTGGGTGAACTAACCATTGACTGTTCAGATCTGTTAGGGTAAGGTCGATATTGCTACAATTTTCACGCTTCTGGAGCAACTTGCTCCAAAAAATACTTCTGTATACACACAGGTTCTCCGTAAAAACTTCCAGAGCAATCTATACCTTTGCTTCCACATTATTGAGTGCATGCGGCTCCCTTCTTCTTCTTTGTAGTAAAAAACATCATAATTAGGGGAAGCTTAACCTGGCATGCATTGTGTAAATTATCTGATTTATACTTAACAAGATTAAATATCTTATTTGGTTCATTGATTGGATTGATATGGAAGTCATCAGTTGCTACCTTTATGTGCTACTGCCTACTGCTAATTTGTTTTTTAAATTGTATTTTAAACTTAAAATTTACTTATATGAGTAACATTTAGCCCCTCTCACATTATCAAAGTACGGCGTAATTAGTTTTGTCAGAGGAAAAAAAACTTTTGTTCAATTGACATGTCCTTTTAAAAATTTAATATAAGATCTAGTTTGTGGTAATTGAACCACAAACTAAAATTTTATATTAAAGGCCAGATGGAGAAAATAGCCTTGGCATCAGGGATTAGAGTCCCTGGAGGTCTTGGAGGGTTTAGGGGTCGTCTGAGTAGGAGGTGGCGTGTAATATCCTAAATTTTATTTTAGGATTTTTAAAAAAAAGTAAAAAAATAATAATATTTTATTATTATAATAAAATAATAATATTTTAATATTAAAAAAAAACAAGAAAGGGGTAATCTTTCCACCGAATTCGGTGGAAAGATTGAATATTGACTTAGGAAGAAGGACTTTTGGGAGGGAGAATAAATGAAGAATGAAGAAAATAAGGGAAAGGTAGTTGAAAAATAGAAAATAAAAGGAGGAGTTGGATGGAGAAGATGAGAACACAAGAGAGAAAGAGGGAAAGCGAGAAAGAGTGTGGGAAAGAGAGAGACGAGCATATCAACCGTCTTTGTGAAGGAGAAGGCAACCTTTGAAGATAATTTAGGTACATAAAATTACTTCTTTTCATCAAACTTTCTTCATAAATATTTTCTATATATTTTAAGCTTTCTGATGACGGTATTATTATAGTTATTAGAGAAAATTTTGAGACTTATATATGATCTAAGTATTGAGTTTTGACAAAAGATGACTATAGATAATTAGAAGTGAATGAGTTGTTAATTTTAATCGGTTAGATTTGTCCATTTGTTGGTTTTTAGTATTTAAATTAGTTTTTCTAGTTGAAAAATCTGTTATATATGATTTATATTATATTTTTACCGATTAAATTCAAGTCAAGTAATTTATTTGGGTTGTTTGGCATATTATTAAGATTTTAATCGGTTTAGTTTTATTTATTGAGTGACTGGAGGTTTTAAAATAATTATTGTAGCTAAAAAGTTTATTATTTGTGGAAATATATATGTGGTAGTTATACCATTAAAGTTTTTGATCATATTATTTATTTATAAATACTTGAAGTATTATTGAATTTTTGATAGTTTGATTTTGAGGTTTAAACTTAAAATGAGATTTTTAGAATTTAGAACATAATAATTTTATATTTAGAAATTGTGGAAAATCCTTTTTACTAAGGTAAATAATTTGGAGGTGGTAAATAAATAATTTGGGTTGTTAGAAATTTTAAGTTGTTTCTAAAATACTTAATAATTTTTGAGTTATGAGAGTTGTGGGA
Source organism: Neltuma alba (assembly GCF_004799145.2). Lineage (NCBI taxonomy): Eukaryota > Viridiplantae > Streptophyta > Magnoliopsida > Fabales > Fabaceae > Neltuma > Neltuma alba. Next base: position 76,902 of record NW_021636431.1, on the reverse strand, counting down.
ATTTAGAGTAAAAATTTAATTAAATTAGAAATTTAACTATATATATATAAGCTTAATTAATTAGCTTATATTAATATGTGATTATATTAATTTGTGGTTATATTAATGGTGTAGATTAATTATTGGATTGTTGGTTTGAGCACGGGGTTGACTTTGTAGTAATTCTTTTTATAGCCTTGGTGAAAGGTAACCACTTTCCACTTGTTATGTATACTTGTATGATGTTTGTGAGTGATTTCAAATTATATGAGATTCTTGAAATGCTATCGAATTATTATTTGAGCAATAGAAGGCATCATTGTTAAAATTGCCTTGAGATACTTTATGTTATTGAAAAATAGTATGAAATTATGAATTTATAAATTTGTCGTGTGGAACAAGAATTTATTGAGCAATGGTTTGAGGATTGCTGTTGATTATTGAAATTTTGAAATCTCGATTTTGGTAAATGTGAAAGTTATTGTGTTATTAGTAAATGACTATTTTCATGAGAATAAATACGAGAGGGGATGGTGAACATTGATTGGTGGGAGACATATTATAGGGAGAATAAGGGGGTGAATTTTGTACATATTATAGAGGTAATAAGGTGGGAGGACGCCAGATGTACACTGGTTGATCCTTTGGCACTTTTATGTGTTGTAGGGCGTATGACACCCCGCTAGTGGACTAGAGGGGGAACCCATGGTCCGATCCTGTGCTCTGTGGATTTTGGCCTGTTCACATCACTTGATCGGTGAGCTTATTATGTTGAGCTACCAGTCACATGGGACAGTACTAGCCCATGGGTTCAGTCAGAGGAAATAAGGTGGAATTGAGAGTGAGATATTGTATTTTGATATGTGTGTATATATATAACCATGTGACAATTGTGAATGTATGATTTTAGTAACTGTTCCACTTGACACCTCTCAAACACTTACTTGTATGCCTAATGAGTAGGATTGTTGGTTACTGAGACTTTTATCTCACCCCATGGTTTAACATTTTCAGATAATAGCTCTAGGGCTAGTCCATCAGGGAAGATAGCGAAAGCTTAGCTATCACGTTTATCTTGTAGAGCCTCCTTTTTGTCATGTGATGAGTATTGTATATTGCCACATATAACTTTTTTTGCATACTCTGATTTCTTTGAGACTTATAGTCTTAGTTACTTTTGTTGTCGAGTTGCTTGGGTCTGTAAGTTCTGAACCCATAATGACTTTTGAAAGTAGTTGATTACTGTTGGTTTGGACAAATTTTATTCAGAAAATATCATGTTATAGACTTAGAGATGAATTGTGACGTGTTGGACTTTGCAAAACCCAAGGCCCAATTATTGTGAAATATTATTAATTACGGTTTTCATACAATTTGCTTAGTAAAACTCTTATAATCATGATAGACATTTTGAATAATTAGTTCAAGTCTTTTCTATCATGATTAACATTTTTGGCAAATCAAATTTCTTTTTATAACCATGGTAGCCTTTTCAAATATTATACTAAGATTCTTTTCTACCATGGTTAGTATTATTAAATATTTGGAGTTTAAAAAGATTAGTAACAGGTTGGAGATAACTAATGTTACATGGCGAATTGAAAATAACCTTAGCATCAGAGATTCGAGTCCCTGGAGGTCTTGGAGGATTATGACCAATTTGCTGTGAATATTATGGAGCTCCGTGTGGGTGAAAGGCAGATGCGATCGCATATTGTCTGATTAACCCCACTTTGTCCTCAAGTGTATTCGTTCCTCATTTATTTCCTTCATGCTTGGGCCACCACCAAAATACAATCAAATGAAATTGAACCTCCGTACCTGACTATAAGTATTATACAGATCAACGCTTCTCTCTCTTTATGTACACAATGTCTCTTGCGTGCGTGTATACCTATTAATTACTGTCTCACATTTTTTTTAATTTTTGCCAACGGCTTACTGTCAAACACGTTGAACTTATATTGAATAATATTTACAACGCAGTGATTTTAAATCTCCTGCTCGAAATCGTTTTGGTGATCTCTCGTGTTTTCATCGTTTTTCAACTTTTCAGACAAGATCATAACCAAGTTTAGTCCTTTTCGTTTAATCTGGATAAGTGAAAGTGGCACCCCATTTAACATTCTTTGCTTTGACTCATCAATTCAATTTGTTTGTCATGTTTCCCCCCTTGTTCTGTCTTTTTTTTTTTAATGAAAAAAAGAAGAAGAAATGAATTGGATTCCCTGACGAACATATACGTATTATGATAACAAACTGAAACCATGTGTAAATAAGACAGAAAGCCACCATTGCTTAATAAAACTAGATTTCATAACCTCATTGTGGAGAAAGCCACAAAACATCAACTATAAACCCCTAGATACCTTCATCATCATTTTCCACCCCCTCGACGGAAAGCGATAGGATGCCCTTTTCACTACCATTTCAGATATCAAAATGCAGTAGATTTGTTTCCTATTTGTAGTTCGTCTTTTATTTAGTTTGTGTTTGGCTATTATTTGCTCTGTTTGATTAATTCACAGGTTGCATCCTAAATAGTGAGCGTAATACTTTTTTGGTAAAAAAATTCCGTCGAAAAATATAGTCCATTTCCGCTGCCTTCGTGTAATGCACAGACTTAAATGTAATTATATTGTTTATATATGTAGATATATGGATGGGTGTGTGTGTGTGAAGCGTTGGCAAGAAACAAAAGTACTAATTTTTCTTCCCTTATTATACTACCTCTGATTCTTAATATAAGACTCGGTTTGACTTTTATTTTGGTCGTAAATATAAAACTCCAATCTACTTTGTCTCCTATATTTATACTTTTTTTTTCAAAGTATCCTTTTTAACAATGATAGTTCTAGTTAATACACTTGATTAGTAAGGATATTTTAGAAAAGACAACACCTATTTAGGATAAATAACTAATTTAACTTACTTTCTTAATTTTCTTAAATTAGTTAACTGACTCTTATAATTATGATTGGAGGTAGTATAAATGTATATATTCTTCTCCATCAACCCATATCACTTCAATATGTATATATTATTGGCACTTGATGATCTGCATGAAAACGAAGGCCAAAATGAGATTGAAGTCAGGCAAAAAGAAAAACTAATTACAAGCATCGAATTTATTAAATTATATAATACTAATGACTTGTTTGAAAGTTCATTTCCATACATCATACGTTCAAAATTAAATGAAGGTGGCTTCATGGCATCAAAGATAGGCTTCATGGCAAACTCACGAAGATTTAATCTGGAAGTGGCTTGAATTTGAAACCAAGATCTAGCTTAATGAAAGAAATAATATTAAAATAGCACATCACTAACGGAGAGAATGATATATATGAATAAAGAAATGAGCTGTACATAAACGTGAACTCGAAAATGAAATGAAAAAGAGTCATCATGATTGACCCACGAGTACCAGCTGATTAGAAGGCAATCCAATTATGCTTAGTTTCCCTGATTTCTTAGGTGGTTACCTGATTAGACTATAAGTAGCGCAAACTATATATGTCGGGCCTAATCAGGCTATGTGGTGTCCAATCGATACTAAATTTATTATGTTATCTAAACTCCTTTAGAACCCCAAAATCAGTCCCACTCGTCTTATTCTCCATTTGATTCGCTACGGGTCCACTGGTGCTGAATTATTCAAATCCCATTTAATTGTGATGCTCCCCATTTGATTTCACCTGCTGCTACATTCAGGTACGCCGCCAAGAGTTTCTTTCAAGTGATTAAGTTAAAACAATTCAACGGTTAAAAAGATTAACTTTTGTTATATTTTTTTCTCTAATTTTTCAAGTTCTCTCCTAAATCTCATAATAATGCTTTCTGCGCAAAATGAAAAAATATGAGTAGATTTTGAAAATGTGCAATTTGACTTTCCAAGTGGATTTTAACATTCGCAAGACGCTTCATTGCATTTATAGGTGAAAATGTCCTTGGCGGAAGGCTCACTTGGTTTCGTTTTTCTGCTTTTCAGCAATTGGGCCAATGGTTTTGGGCGGAAGTCCTTTTTAATTCCTGGAAAATCTCTATTGGGCTCTCTGTTGGGTTTTTGTGATTTCGGCCATTGTGTTTCATATTCAAGATATGATTTGGGCCAATTTTGAGGTGCCTTTTTCTCATTTACGATTTATTTTGTGTGTTATTTAAAATAAATGCCTTTTTTTTTTTGCAGCAAATCACTTTTGGACAGTTATAAAACTGATTGAACTTCGCAGAATCACTTTGGAGTCATAATATGCTAAAATTAATTTTTGGGTGCCTGAAATAGTGAAAGAGTTTAAAGTTTTAAGTATTTAATCACATCTTTGTTGATTAAATTAATTGATTAAATTCTCATTAAGGTTTTTGCATATTTAGAGTTTAAATGCGCGCTCCAAATTTTATGATTTGGAAAAAGAGGAAATAATAAAATTTATTTAAAATTATCTAGTGCCTGAATAAATTGGGAGAAACAATGGAATATGAATTTTAAAGACTTAGAAATATTTTGAAAAAGCTTTTTCCCCAAAAAGTGACTATAATAATTTTAAAGTTATTTTTAGGGCCAAAAATGGGTTCGTTCCTTAGAAAATTCTAAGAAAAATACTTAGAGGTTTCTAACTAATCTGAAAATTTTAGGGAAATCACTTTAGATGATAGGGAAGGTAATTGAGACATAAAAGCCTTAAAATGATTAAGGATTAATTCTGAAATTAAGGGCTGTTCTCTTAAAAAATCTGAGAAAAAATGGTTGGAAATTGATTTTTGACCTGAAATTTTTATAAAAATTATTTTAGGAGTCAAGAAAGCTATTGGATAAGAAAAATCCATATAAAACTCTGGATTAATTTTACAATTACAGGGGGAAAAAAGGATGAACGTGAAGACAAAAGTTTAGTGAAGCGTATAATGGTCATTTAACACCCCTATTTGATTAAACTGGCCGCTCCTTCCTCCTTTCTGCATCGAAAACCCGAGGAAAAACAGAGAGAGACAAGAGAATGGTGGAGAAGCAGAGAAGGAGAAAGTACCGATCGGAAGCCTAAAACTTTCATGCAATCTTGGTTTTTGACCGAGGTGAGCCTTATGAGTCGCTTCCCCCGGTTTCATTTTCTTTATTGGGTGCTGTTTTTGGGTGTGAATCCAGAGAGAGAATCTTGGTTATAGTGAGAGAAAGTGTGGGAAGGGAGAATCTAAGCTATGATGTCGTGTTGAAGGATGACAATGGAGGCCGTAATGGTGGTTTTTGAGTTTGCACGTTTCTTTTTCCCTCTCTGCCGTGAGAATGTGAAACAGGGGGTTTGAGTTTGGTTCATGCGTGTCGGGTTACATGGTGCTATGAGAGAGGGGAGTCCGAAACTCATATATATTACCTTGCATGTGAGTTTTCTCCTCTTTTTCATAACTTCCGAAACAGGGGAAAAGCAATCTAATATAAGGCTTGGAAATTTCCGAGTTTGAACTTCAAGAGTTGGACTTCTGGAACTGCATGTGATATTATATTTCATTTTTGTGTTGACCGAATCGAGAGTCCAATAAATCAAGAGAATGACGTTGAGTTTGAAGAAGGAAATACAGTATATAAGCATGTCTTCGGGTTGCGTATTGCATGTTGATTGTTGTGTTTGGTTTGATGTTCTGTGATTTTATTTTTCTTTCTTTCTTTCGGACTGTCTGTTTTGGTTTTGAAGCATCTTATTTTAATATAATGAATGGAAGGTTATGATTTCGTTATTGATTCTAGTATGAGATGTTGGGTACGGTGGAGGAGGGACAATTTTGAAGTTAAAAGCTTTTGTTCTATTTTTGTGGAGTTGTGGGAATCATGTTGGAAAAGCGAAGGAAAGTTTAAATATTATGAATGAGAAGAATGGAGCATTAGATATGTGTGTGTGTGCACAGACCCGAATCAGTAAGTAGGTGTAGTTGATGGTGATGATTTTGAATTGAATCTTGTTGTTCTTGGGTGTTTATAGTTGATTTTCGTTTAATGGAAATCGAAGCAATGTACATATGGGTGTGTGTATGTATACGTGGATGGAAAAATAGACTTAGGAAGTATAGTTAAATCTAGAAATTCCACATTAAATATCTTAAGTTGCATAAGTGTCAATGGGTTGTATGAATTGAGTGCTGATAAATTTGTTAAGGATTAATGTTTAAAAGTTATAAACATATTGTGAGTTTTGTGATTAATAAGAGAGAAATGCTCACTGTATTCATGTCTTAGATGTTGGGAAATTATTATAAATGCTAAATTAAGTTTGAAGGAATTACAATGATGATTTGAGAAAGGCTTGGAATTAGAATATAAGTAATATGTGTGTGTGTGTGTATCTTTATGCCTTGTTATAGGTGTAAGTAGATTAGAATATAATGAAATCTGGAAAATTCCCAGATTTGAGGTAAAAAAAATACTTATATTGATTTTAATATTGGTATAGGATTGATAACGAAAGGATTTACAGATAAGAGATAATACAAAGGGAACGAAGTTGAGGTTCAAATTAGGAAGTGATGGTGCTGCCCAAAATTTTTAAGAGAGTTAAATTATTCAAAGAGACATTATATATATACTACCTCCAATCCTAAATATAAGAGTCAGTTAACTAATTTGAGTAGATTAAGAAAAAAAAAGTTAAGTAAGTTATTTGTGATAAATATGTGTTGCTTTTCTCAAAATATTCTTGTTAATCAAGTCTATTTGTTAGAACTGTCATTATTAAAAGGACTATCTTAAAAAATATATATATGAGAGATAAAGTGGATTATAGTCTTATATTTAGGATCAAAATAAAAATCAAATAAAGTCTTATATTAAGAACCAGAGGTAGTATTGGGTTTGGACATGAAGCAAATGGAGGGGAAAGAGGAGAAAAGAAATCAAGTAGGACTATCGGTTTGAACAGCCTTGGTGTATGATGATGGAATATATTTTAGGTGCGAATAACTTGGGTTTTTGAGATCGGTAATAGGATAATTGAATCTGGAAAAATTAGTAATGGATATAACTATTTAAATTATGTTGGAAATTCAATGATGATTTGGAAGGGGAAAAAAACTGAAAGTGAGCTTATGAAGTAGTCACTGTACTATATGTATATACATGCATCTACTTTTTATTTTTATTTTATGACGACCAACCACTTGGTGAAGTGGCGCCGGCTTGGTTTAGGGATGTGATATAGTCCTCAAATATAGTAACTAAAATAATATTTTCTTTTTTTTATACATAAAATAATATTTTCAATGAAGATGACCCGTTACTAAGTAAAGTAACTGTATGAGTTGAGATAAGAAAAAAAACCCTTCAAAGTGAATAGTTCAAATAAGGAAAATTATCCACAATGACCAACTACTACATAAGGGTAGAGATTAAAGAATATTGGAGATTTAAAGAGTTATTTAATTTATGAATTATAGTTGGATCAAGTATTGATCTACCCTTACAAATATGATAGGTTTTGATATCCATTCTAACCTACCAAGGAAACGAAAGAAAAAGAAATTTGTAAGGTTTGATCTGGAGGGAAGCAGACCAGGTAGTAGTTCTTTCTTCTCTTACACTTGTGTATGATTGCTGCATATCTGTTTGTGCTATATTGCTATCTTAAAACATGAGAACATATAATCCTTAATTCCTGGCATGGATTATTTAGCTGTGATCATGTGTAGCTAATAAATATAGGGCAGTATCTACCAATTACCTGCACATTATTTATTCAACTCGTCTATTTGTTATTGTGCATAAATGCTTAATTGCATTAGCTTGCAAGGTTATGTTCTATTTTGGCTTGTGTTGCATGTTTTATGTAATCTGCGCATTTGTTTGATGGAAATTACTACTACCAAGATTCTTTAGAATCTCACCCTTCCTTCCATGAAATACAGCAAAGGCAAGCAGCTCTAAAGGAAAGGAGATTGTAAGAAAAGAAGGTGGACAGTTGTGAAGAGTAGGAATGCTAGCATTATTTTTGTACTTATATAGTGGCTTATTTTATTAGTGAAGTTAATTAGACTTATATATATAATCACAGCAAGTAATGCTTGCTTTGTGTAGATATTCTCTTGTGTTAAGTCGGTCATTTGTAAGTGCCATCGACCAAGATGGCTTTGCATATATATATATATATATATATATATATATATATTCATTACTAACCTTTAATCCCTGTTTCTAGCTGCGGGTAGTAACCTGTTAGTTAATTAAAGCTTTAGGTCTTTTATTAAGCTGCGTGAGAATAGGGTTGGATTGTGAATGACTTGTCAGCTATTCTAAAAGTTTAAATCATTTTAACGATGAATATCAATATTAATTTCAGGTTCAACTCCTACGTTGGAATTCTGGTTTCAAATGATTTATGTTATAAAAAAAAGAGAGAGAGAAAAAATTTCCTATTTTTCTCAGGATAGAAACCTAGCATTAGTGATTCGTAAACATTAAAATGACCCTATTAATATATAGAAGAACAGACATCTTTGAAATGAATAGAGTCATCAACCCGTGGAATAGACACCCTGAGTGGTAGGGATTCGAGTACCAGATCTTACAGAGCTGGAGCCCTGAGTCTGAGTAGGTGGCCGAGGATTAGGGCAAAGAGCTTTCTGAATATCTATGCTCGAAGAACTCGTACTGCTCCTTCAATTCCTTCAAAAAGGATCTTCTTCCTCAATTCCTTGAGAGTATTGATTAAGCAGAAAAATTGCTTGTATGATAATCAGATGTAGGTAGGGTTTGCAGTGAAACTCCCATTTATATACATGATCCATGTTCGTTGATGATGAACAGTGCGAGAAAATTAAGGAAATGGGAATAATGAGGTAATGACCAAGTAATATCGTTGAGACAAACAAATACTCGTCTCTACATTATTAGTTAAGTTCATGAATCATATATATGTACAGCTTATAGTCTAGTTTAATTAATATTAATATCTTTGCATTTTGGTCTGTTTCATGTTTATTAGCTTTTCATTTTGATCTCTCTAATTAATAATAATGCTTCTAAAGTTAATGTGAAAACCTTTCGACTTTTCAGGCCGGAATAACAGAGTATTACGTAATCCTTTTCGTCTGTTCTGCTTACGTGCAAGTGGCACCCCATTTAACATTTTTGGATCAGTTTGACTCATCAATTTTTGTTCATATCTTTTCCCCACGAATACGGACTAATTAAGTCTATGTTATTTAACGTGAAATTCAATCTCAACCGTTGACCATCGACTCTTATTTATTGGCAATTTATATCAAATTTCTCAATTCTTTTGTGGGATTGAATTATGCCGCGCCAGATGCTTCTTTGCATTTATAGATGAAATTTAAGATGTTTTTCTTAAACAAAAATCAAGTGGATTATATTAATTCCATGACGAATGCACAGCTTACTATGATAATAACATCATTATAAAATTAGTTTCTTGTTTGAAAGCTGAGTAAATTTGAATTAGATTCGCGTAGTATATACTGAGATATAGTTGTTACTATATTATTATACATGATTTGGCGATGAGAAGCAATTCATTGGAAATTGGCAAGGAAGATGTATACAGGCAAGATCAAAGTTTAATTCATAATTAAATTCGTTGATTAATTTACTTAAACCAAAAATATTTATCAGTCTTAATTTACTACTTCTGAATCACTCCAATCATATATTGTTCTGCCTTGCTTCATTAAATCTCCTCATAATTAAGACCAAAGTTTAATTCAAAACTATTCATATAAATCAAAGCAGTAATGCTTAAATTAAATCCTGAAATAAAAAAATTCAACATGAGTTGGCTTGTGGTCTTTAAGTCGTCTTCTTCTCCGAGTATGACGACCTTTTCAGCCTTCACGTAGACATCAGATACATTGAATCATATGTAATATAATTAATTAAAATTGATCTCTTGAATATTACTGAAATTAAAATTAAACCACGTGGTACATTCTTAAATTTTAATAACAACAATGGTTACTTCTATGAGTATTCCTACATAAATGTCGAAAGTGAAGGCATGCACGAAGATCATATTAAACTACTCAGACACTTCACTCTGTATTATTCAAATGATTACATTATAGTCCACTGCTGTATTTATGGAAAGCAACAAAAATTAACACAACAAATCAACCCCTAGACTCAAAAACAAAAAACGAAAAAACGAAAAAAAGTTGACTAATAATCTTTATAGTATTCTTATTCTTGCTAGCTAATAATGATAGAATGTACTATGGTACGTAATTGCACTATAATATGTTGTTTCCCTTTATTCTTGATCAACCGGTCTCACTTCAGTGTCTGTTTCTATACTGGCACTTGATGATCTGCACATGGAAAGGAAAGCCAAGATGAGATTGAAGTCAGACATTAAAACAAAAAAGAAGAAGAACAAAACTATTGGGATGCAAGCGGATGATTAATTAATGAGGATCTCTTGCCACTTTGGAGTGAGGTTACATCACAAGAAGGATGAGAATCTAAGAAGCTGTTCATATAGGCACTTAAATTACTACAAAATTCTTTAAAAATATAGCAAACACATAAAAGTTAATTCATTTATATTACGACGCAAACCCATATATATATTTATATATATATATATCCAGAACTTGTTTGGAGATTCATTTTCATACGTCATGTTCAAATTAATTAATTAAGAACCTAATACCAAGCATCAAATTTAGCCTTCGTGGCAAGCTCATGATGAAGATTTGATTTTGGAGGGTCTTGAACTTGAAGCCAAGAATTTGATTAAAAAAATTAAAATAACACATATAACTCATCATCCTTTTTTTCTAATTGAGAGAATGGGATGGTTTATATGAATAAAGAAAGGAATAAATGGATATGAACCTGAAAATGAAATGAAGAGATTTACCGTTGTGGATCCGCGAGGGACACGGCATCTTGAGCAGTAGGGATTCGAGTGGGAGGTTTTACGGTTTGACGGCCAGATGGTGCAGAATTTTCGTGTTTTTTGCTAACAATATCCTCAGGTTTTGGAATTGGCGTGCCATTGTTGATATTGGAGTCCTGGTTTGGAGAGCTCATACTGTTCTCCCTCCTCCACAGAACTAAGCCGCTGCTTCTTCAAAATATTGCTTTATAATAATTTGATGAACAGATGGCTAGGGTTTGCTGTGAAACCCATGAATCAGATACCTCTATTTATATACGTATATGGCTAGTCAAGCTAGGTATCCATATTTTCGTTGATGAAAAGTGTGGGAAAATTAAAGGAAATGGGAATATATAATGAGGTAATTAATAACCAAGTGATTGTTGAGGAAATCTACATTTTATTAATTATTAAGAAAACACTTAATCCTTGTATTAATTATATCAAGTTCTCCAATTATACATAATAATGTGTCTTTTTTTTGTTTCCTATAGATTTATAATTAAATGCTATTTAATGCTAATGTTTCAAAAATAGGACACATAAAAATTTGGTAATTAAAGTCATTAGTTCATCCTTTGCGTAACATTCTGGTTAGGTGCGTGCGACGACCCATTTAACATTTTTGAGTTGGGCTCAACAATTTTCGTTCATATTCTCTCCCATGAACACGGAATAAGTTTCTTTATTTAATTTTAACGTGAAATTCTTGTGCGACCTTCGACTCTTCTATTATTGGCATTGTATACCAAATTTCTCTGGAATTTTCGTGGCACTGAATTATCAATTATGCCGCCCAAGTTGGATTCATTGCATTTATAGGTGAAGTTTAAGCTGTGGTTTTTCCCAAAAAAAAAGAAGAAAGAAATCAAGTGGATTCTTTGCCGAATACATAGCGTATTACTTACCATAATAATAAACTGAAACCTACAATATCATTATAAAATTCTACTTCAATATAGCTACAAACCTGTTATATACTCCTCCGCCTTAATATAAGATCTAATATGAGAGTTGATATTAGTCTTACATGTAAGACCTATTACACATGTTTATAAAAATTTTTTTTTCCAAATTAAGCCTATTGACATTTCCTCAACAATAATTAAGTATGATAGGAATTTAAGGAAGGAAATCATGTAATTTGTAAGACCTACAAATTAAGATTATTTGTAATTTGATAATCAGGTAGCTAGCAACGGCTTGCAGCACTGAAACTCATGAATCAGATACCTATATAAATATATATATATATATATGTTCAGTCAAGGTATTATATGATCCATGTTGGCTGATGAAAAGTGTGAGAAAGTTAAGGAAATGGGAATAATGAGGTAATTAACCAAGTGATTGTTGAGGAAATTTGCATGCAAATACATGTCAATTACTGTCTAATACTATGAACTTACGTTTAGGAGTTGCGCTTTGAAACTTCATGTGCGATTAAGGTTAATATTGCGGGTCGTCTTGAGATGAGCCTTCTTCCACACCGTGTCTGACCACTACAACTTCAAATCTCCACATACATTACAAATTACGTTAGTTTTTGAAACCATATTTACAGCATATTGTAATTAATTAATCTCATGCTCGAAATGCTTATATATATATATATATACACACATGTTGGTATCTGTTTCATGTTTATTAGCTTTTCGTTATGTGCACGTGGCACCCCATTTAATATTTTTCAGTTTCACTCATCAATTATAGTATAATATAATTTCTCCATTATTCTGTTTTATTCTTCCCCATTGAACACGTATTTAGTCTGTTTCGTTTAACATGTGAAATTCCACCTCATTCTTTGACTGTTTATCGGCAATTTATACCAAATTATTTATCAATTCTTTTGTGGGATCATATATGTGTGTGTGCCTGTGTGCTCGCGCGCTGCGAGAGGTGCTTCATTTCATTTATAGGTGAAATTTCAGCTGTTTTTAAAAAAATTCAATAGTTGAATAAATTTGACTTAGATTTGCGTGCATGCTGATGAGATATATGTAATTTATTGGAAACTGGCAAGGAAGATGGCAAGTTATTCATATACAGACAACTATATGTATTCGCAATATAAACACGTATGTATTACTCCGTTCCTTATTATAAGATCCTTTTAACTAAATTATACGGTTTAAGAAAACAGTTAAAATTAGTTAGAAACAATTAATACATAACAAATGCAATTTTTTTCAAATATACCCCTATATATAAATAGGTAGATGTGAGAGAGTAATAATGAGACAAATAAAGAAAGAGAATGTATTAAATGTATTAGACTACGGGTAAAATAGTAATAATGTATTAAATGTTCAGATAAACTCTAAAAGGGTCTCATAAAAAGAGACAAACTTACTCAAAAAAATTGGATCTTCTAATAAGAGACCGAGGGAGTACATAGATAAAATCAAAGTTCGATTCATAATGAAGTTTCGTTGATTAATTAACTTAATCACATAAAAAAATATTTATAATTAAAGCCATCAAGAAGGGCACGGCAAGAAAATTTATCTCTCGCACTTTATAGCAGAAGAGGATTTACATGCATTTTCTTTAATAAATTACGAGATATTGCTGGCCTATCTCCTAATATTGTTTTATAGCGTTGGCATAAAAAAATACATTGTTTTATAGCATTCGAATTTTGCCTACATTTTTATTCGATTTTAGTCCTCACGTATGGAGCACACATACTGAATCATATGTAACAAACCACGTTATTAATGTTCTACCATAATTAAGTCTCTAATCTTTTTAAAAATATCTTGCTAAACCTCTCAACTTTTCTTCTCCCTTCTGATCAAGTTGGGCTATCCATTCTTCATATATTCGTTCATATTTTTAAAATAATTGCCTTCTTTCTTCTTCCTCCTTTTTTTTTTGGGTTCTATTTTATTTCTCTTCTCCCGTGCTTTCATCATTTCGTGATCTCCCATGAACATAGAATTTGACCTGATTAGTTTTTTCCCCTTTAACATGAAATTGAACTTCAACCTTTGACTCTCTTTGTTAGCTACTCCTTCGGTCTTAATATAAGACATATTTAACTAATTTGATTAGATTAAAGAAGTTAGATAAGTTAGTTAATTATAAGAAATATAACATGTTTTTCCTAAAACATGATAATAATCTTCCTTAATATTCTCCCTCCTCTTTCTACTTGATTATGGTTGAGGGAGTAGATAGGAGTAATTTAGGAAAAATTGATAAATATAATAAATAAGTCTTATATTTAGGACTAAAATCAACTCAAAAATTAGGTCCTATATTAAGGACTGAAGGAGTATTCAATTCAAAATTCTTTATTACTTTTTTTTTTCCTTTCATGCTGAATTATGTTGTGCAAGATGCTTCGTTGCATTTGAGGTGAAATTTATAGTGTTTTTCTTTTTAATTCAACTTGAACTTTGCTCAGACTTTGCTCACATTTAATTCGTGAATCATTTACAATTTGTTTCCTAGGCACATATATCCTATAGGAAGCAATCATATTTAAAGTAGTAAATGTAAGCACCATTCTCAGTGAAAATTCAAATATTGATTCGTCATATTATATAAGAAACTAGTTTATTTCATTAAATTCAATCCCTATTTATTCTAGTAATTTAGACAGGGATAAATGAAACTTGAATTCGTACATTAGAAATATTAATTCTCCCAATTACCACATTAAAGACCGGATGAGTATATTTTAAAACTGGAGTATATAATTTTGTTTCTTAAATCAACCTTCATACTTTCCAATCGCTGAACTTAATTCATGTGACGTAAGGCTAATATCATAACGAAATATTACCTGCTGTTACCATTACTTGCAAATAATAAAGAAAGTGGTCAAAATTACGTTCTCCTAATATGAAAAATATTCTCAATTAAACCCATTCTTCTTCCATGAAAGACTTTGCTGAACGTAACATTAAACCAAATACATATTAGTGATTATCTATTTTACCAACATCATAAATAGGCAATAGTGCAGTAATAATCTGATTACAACAATCAATTCGGGCTATTACATTTATATTGTCTATTTATAAACTCTCTTCTCAACCGTTGGATCGGAATTTCAGGTGAAGTAGTCCAATATTGACTTCCCACGCGTAACTAAATTTCTTGGAACGTCATAATTCCTAATGTTTTCACAAGAGGGGTTAATTATTAAATAAATGGAGCTTAATATGAACAGCTTGATCGATGTCTGAATTAAAACTAATACAAAGGTTTGAACGTTGAATATAGACGATTCAGATTAATTAAAGCTCGATCGTGTGGGTCCCTATTCTTGTTCAACATATAAAATCTTCACCGTGTGTGATGACTTCAAACCTCCCGGACCGTGGAATATATAATATTGAACCATACAAGGAAGTGTAATTTACGGGTGTTTTTTTTTTACCTTTATTTTTTCCTCTTATATATATAGTCAAGTTAATTGAACGAAAAATTTAATTAATATACTAGTTAGTCGGATCTAATCAACTTGCACTTTCCTTACTTTCTTCTTTTATTAGGCGTTGGTTACATAATTGATATTATTTGCCTTCAGGTAATTTTTCCTTTAAATTCATTAAATTATTATCATAAATTAGAAAAAACTAAATTAAATACGAACATAATAATGAAAACGCATGACCTTAATTAATTTCATTTGAAATTCGAGGAATAGTCATTTATTTATTTTAACAAAAAAATTTAAGAATTTAGGTGAAATCTTGGTTGTCGCTAAAGGTCAACTAAATTTCATACAAATGTATGGCGTACCGTACACTCCATTTTTCAATCAACAAAAAAAAAAATCATTAAATCAAGGCCAACTAAAATCTTGAATTATGAAATATGGTTGCAAAGGTACGTGCAAAAATATTCCTTTCTCCGCCAAATTAGTGAAACAAGGAAAACCCAATAAATAAGCTATATTAATAATGGATAAGATTATCTTTTGACAAAAAACAATTAGTGGCTTTAATTTTACCAGCCTGAATGTTATTTATATTAGTCAAAGTGCATATCTTAAACTATGAATAAAAAATACCGGACGTTGAGTTTTAGATGTAGGAAGGGGTAGTTGGTATATAAATTTGCAGAGGAAGTTGTATTTTAATTTCATATAAGTGATTTACGTAAACACCGCTTGGATAATTGCGGCACACACAGGTAAACCTGAGTTGAGCTTACTATGAATTTCAACCCACCAACATTAATACTAATGATGTTTCTATGAATTTCCAAACAGTTTTTGGGGAATTAATATGTAGATTATTGCTCCCATGTTATATACCTGGCTTACTATTGTTAATTATTTGCTATGCATATTTAAATAAATAAGTATTCTTGTTTTCAAAATTTAGGATTTGAAGGTTAAGGTTATATCATACCACTTGTTTACAATAATTGATCTCTTGAATTTTACCGAAATTTAAATTAAATCACGTGGCACATTCATAAATTTTAATAGTAACGATGGCTAATTACTTCTAAGAGTACATGTCAAGAGTGAAGACACGCGCGAAGGTGAAACTAATCAGACACTTGAGCTTGCATATTATTTATGGGAAGCAACAAGAACAACAAATCAAGTCTAGACGCAAAACAAAACCAAAAAAAGAAAAAGTTGGATAATATTTATCATAGTATTCTTATTCTTGCTACCTATATAATTACGATACAACTGCGCTATAATATTTTGCTTCCCTTATCCCTTCACCAAGACCGGCACTTGATGATCATCTGCAGGAAAATAAAAACCAGAATGAGGTTGAAAGGCAGACATTAATACTAAAAAGATGGATTACAACATTGTTACAAGACAAGTGGCTGATTTATGAAATAAGAGATGATAAGTATGCCTATTAAGAAAGTTTTGTTTTGACTTACATAAAAATACTTGTGAGCATTTAAGATAAGTAGATGTATAAACAAAACGTTATATCAAAACTAGTGGAAGATTTAATTTGGTTTAAAATATAAGACCTCAACTAATTTTGTCTTTAATATTTATTCATTTTTCTCCTACTTAATCCCTGTGGCGATTACATATGTCAAGGAGTTTTCAACAAAAAGTATTTTCAATGTATATGATTAATAGAGGTATTTTAAGGGAGACAAGATCTATTTATTACTAATAACTAAATTATTTTTTTAATATTCATAAATTAATTATTTAGTTTTTATATTAAAGAGCGTAGATAATACATGCATTTCGCAGCATTCTGGTTAAGTGCATGGGGCAACCCGTTTAACAATTTTCAGTTGGACTCATCAATTTTTGTTCATATTTTAACAAAATGGATCTCTCTCTTCCGTTTTAATTTTGCCCCTTCATTGATCTCTCCCATGAACACAGCACAAGTTTCTTTATTTTAACGTGAAATTCTAGCTTAACCTCCGAAACTTTTATCGGCAATGTATACCAAATTTCTCCCATATTTTCCTGGCATTGATTATTGAATTATGCCGCACAAGATGGATTCGTTGCATTTATAGGTGAAATTCAATAGCTCCTTTTTTTAACCCAAAAAAAGAAATCAAGTGGATTCCATGACGAATACGTAACTGAAACCTCCAACATCATCACAAAATTAGCTTTTTGTTCGAAAGTTTTTTTTTAAAAAAACCAAAGCTTTGTTTGAAAGTTGAATAAATTTGAATTAAGTTTGCGTATATACCGAAATTGGCAAGATATTCATATATAGACAACTATTCAACACTTTGCTCTAAGTTGAAATTAATTGTACTCCTCTGGTCCTAAATATAAGACCTTTATACTAATTAGTATAAAGGTCTTATATTATATTTAGGACCCGAGGAGTAAAACACTTCGTCAGTGAAATATTTACAATGCACAATATATGTATGCAGACAAGGCCAAAGTTTAATAAACTATCGTAATGAAATTCCGTTGACTCATTTAGGCGATGTTAGTTTATCATATTCATTAATTTGGGGTTTTGGAGTTTTTGTTATCCGGTTTTAATTTTCTTTCCAGAATTGGCCTTTTCTTCTTTCGAGCGATTCGCGGCAGCAATGGTATTTGTGGGCTCTACTTTTGGGACGACATTAATATCTTTTTTTCCTGAGAAATCCATTTGCGTTCTCTTTGGGACTTTCCCCCCGAGTTTTGACCATCGGACTTCTATTCTTTCTTCTGTTTCTGGGCATTCTGGGCTTATGATTCTCTGGTTTTCGAGCTGAAGACATTCTTAATTTCTGAAAAATCACTCTTGGGCTCGATGTTTGTTGGGTTTGCGTCATATGGGCCATTTTGTTTCATATGCAAGAAATGATTTGGGCTAGTTTTGTGGTGTCTTTTCTACTATCTTTTTCAATTCCGTACTTATATTTAGTACCTGACATTGTATCGAAAATAGTTGTCTCTAATAGGAGAATACTTATACCTAACAAATAAAAAGGCAATCTGTTTCACACATGATTTATTTCAAGTGCCATTTTAGTTGTTTAAATGTTGGAAAAATTTAATTTTGGCTACTCTAGCATATCAGAAAACTTTGAGAAATTTATTATGCGTACTGGACCTCTCAACCTTGAATTGGGATTGCATGCTTGCTATGATCAAAGACATATACTTCCTTCAGCACTAACTAGCCCCATTAAGTATTGACTAACATCCCTCCATGCTGGTTTATTTGCTGGACATATCCATTTGTAGCAGTAACAAATGAACATACCAAACCTTAGTGAACAAAAGGCATCTAAGTAGTACTACGACCACTTCAACCATTACACAGTCATCAAAAAAGCAAACGTGCGAAGAGGTAAACTAAATCTGGAAAAGCAAAACTATCCACCGATAGGTTAATAGTCACCTCTTACTTGTTTGACTGCTGAAATCAGGAGGCCAAGGAGTAGTTTATAGTGCCTCCGATTTTATAATTCGCACTACAAATTAGATTTCATATTTGGGACCAAAGGTAATATTTAGGATCAAAGGTAATAGTTAGTCAAATTTTCTCCACTATTACTGCATTACAGCAATATGCTCAAAATTTTAAAGAAGGACAGATTTGTGGAGTCATCCAATCACGAAATGGAGAGTTTAATTAATTGGATATTGTTATAATATCTACGGAATCCAAGATAAGTATAAATATTATATGCATATATCTTGGCATGATTTTAGATACCACTATTAATGATATAAACATTAGAAGTTTGCAGATGAAAAACATATCATGCTTATACCCTCTCTCTAACATTATAAATAAATGTAACTTTTTTGAATTATCCACTTCCATACCTGCACATTTAAACACAGCAAGGAACACCTTTCTCTCTTTATGCATCAGATTATATTGAAAAGACTGACCCTTCAATAATTTGAGGTCTTTTCTAGGGGCTAAACAAAGGTATCAATATATATTGGATAAACATATGTCCCCAAAGGGAAACAAACATTAATTTATCGATTTCAACATTCTCCTGAATAAAAAGTCATGATGGCATTACTGAAAAAGTTAAAGCTAGACAATATTGGAAAAGGCGATACATAAAGATAGATGGAATTTGGAGGCATGGTGATAAGTCCTGAGCAATCATTATCTACAAGATTTAGAGCAAGCGGCAAGCACAACAAATTAAATCAAACCTAGACACAAAACAAGTGTTATATATGCTGCTTTGTTTGTTGGCCGCTTACAGCGTTCTTTGTCTCCTTCTCCCCTTCAGCCTCATATATATTCCAAAGATAAAAAAGTACTCAGAAATAATTACAAATGAAGAAAAACAAGTTAGATATATAGATAAAGAGTGGCAAGGTGTGGGTGGTGTTCTTGTTGAATTGGATTATGCTAAAATGCCGTGTGTAATAATTATGGTTGAGTGAGCAAACCTTATAAGTGTTAGTGCTGCACATATTTGAGAAAAGTAAATCATATAATGATGTATGTTCATGGCTGAGATGAGAGAAAAAGACAAGGGAAGCTGAGGTGAAGTATCTTTTGTTGTTGGGAAGAGAAGGGAACGGAACAAGTGAAGGAACAAGCATGAATGAGTGAAATTAAAGGGGAGGGATTGATTATCTCAAAAGAACCGAATCATACCTACAGGGAAGAGAGGGGGGGGGGGGGAAAGAACCAGAACAGCAGTAAGTTATATAATAATGTATGTCTTATAAAGCAGAAGTTATTAGTGTTAACGGATGTCTTGCTTTTTCAAGTCATATATAGTTATTGCAACGATGTGGCTGTGGGGCACGGCAGATCTTCTTTTTTTAGTGAAACAGCCGCACGCATATTCTAATTAATATTTGGAACCCTTTAATGTTAGACGTTTCTTCTCCAACGACTACTGTTTTGACAAAAAGGGGCTGATTAAATAAACGAAGCTTAAAAGTGATGAGGTCACAGCCTGATCCATGTCTGAATTACATTAAACTAGTACATAGGTTTAAACATTATTCAACTTAGGCGCTTCGGATTGATTAGTATAATGCATTGGGATTGATCGTGTGGCTCTATTATTATATTCTGTCAGCCAGGAAGGCATAATATATAATTAGTAACCCTAACCTTTATGTGTGTGTGTCTTCTATTGGACTTCTCTGTACTTCTGTTTTGCCTAAATTTTAATTTAACGACGACCATAATCGTACTCTTCGCATTACGAGCCACGTGCTTGAGAAAATGAATGTTTATGAGCCAGTCTCCTTACACACACACCTCTTATATACTAAATTAAATTAAATTTTATTCGATATAGCTGGTACTTTTCCCAACACATATTGAAGTATCATGATGTGTTCAGCAGGCAAATATGTGTTAGGCAATGTTAGTTTATTATATTCATTAATTTGGGCTTTGGGAGTGTTTTGTTTTCCAGTTCTAATTTTGTTTTCAGAATAGGCGGTTTCTTCTTTAGAGCCATTCACGTTAAAAGAAATTGAAAAGAAAACAAAAAGATTTGCCTTTGGCAGCGGCATTGTGGGCTCTACTTTTGGGCAGCAATTGATACATTTTTGTTTTCCATTTGCGTTCTATTTTGGACTTTTTGTTTTCCAGTTTTGATCATCGGACTTTTATTCTTTGTCCTGTTTCTGGGCCTTTTTGCCACTGTTCTGGGCTTACGATTCTCTTGTTTTCTGGAGGGAGCCATTATAATTTCTGGAAATCACTGTTGGGCTTTTGTCATTTGGGCCATATGGTTTTCATATTGCAGAAATGATTTGGGATTATTTTGAGTTGCCTTTTCTCATATATATATATATATATATCTTTATTTAATTAGCAATCTGTTTTATGCATGATTTATTTTATGTGCCATTTAGTTGCTTAAATACTGGAAAATTTTTAATTTTGGCTACTTTAACATACCAGAAAATTTTGAGAAATTTATTTTGTGTATTGTGAACTCTCCATCTTAAATCAGGATTTCATGCTTACATATCAACATATTTTGACATAATTGTAGATACTGCTTTCAATGATATAAACATTAGAATTTTGCATACAAAACATGTTATGCTTATACCCCCTCTCTAACATTATAAACGAATACAACTTTTTTGAATTGTCTACTTCAATACTTACAGTCTTCAAGTGTGAATGATGAGTTTGATAAAGATCTTTTACTTTAGCTTCTGGTATAATAAAAAAGAATTAAAGCGAAAAGTAATGATAAGAGGAAAAAGCTTATTATAACAGACGTGTATGCGAATGTGCGACTCTCATCAAATAGGGAGATTTTTGAATTAAAACAGACGCTGCATTCGATATGTCTCCTCTTTTAAAACAATATCTCTGTCTTCAACTTCTTATGTTACTTAGAGCATAAACTAGTCTATTTATTGTTAATTTGAAGATCTAACGGAATAATAATTCCCCCACTTACTAATGTTACAACTTCCACAAAACTAAATAAATCGAAGGGCACAATTAAGAACTTGTTTTTCGCTTGAGCCTCAATTAAAAACTCGCATTACAGTGAGATCAGATGGTAAAGAAGGGTTAAGGTGTGGGTAAGGACAGACTCAGAACTAAAGAATGAGAGGGGTCCAGTTTTATAAAATAAAGCTTTCAAGTTCTCTCAGTTGAAGAGAGCGTGTGAGAAGAAGAAAATTAATGTAGTTCTATATGCGACATACATATCATATATTGAGGATTGATATCAGTTTTTCAAATTCCTTATGCTTTTATAAATTATTCTTGCGGTCCTTAATATAAGACTTATTTAACTAATTTAATTAGATTAAGAAAGTTAGGTAAGTTAGTTGATTATAAAAAATATGACATGTTTTTCCTAAAATATCATAGTTATCTTTCTTAATATCCTCTCTTCCTTACTTACTTAATTATGGTTAAGGAAGTATTCATAAGAGTAATTTTGGAAAAAATTCATAAATATAATAAATAGATCTTATATTTATAACCAAAATTAACCTAACAATTAGATCCTATATTAAGGACAAGAGGAGTATTATTTAATTTCTTCGTCTGTCTGTGTTTACTTTTTTAACAGAAGATATTTGACTAAACCCGTTTTGAATTTTTACCCGAACAAAGGAGGAAAAAAAAAAAAGAAAGATCATTTCTGGATGATAGCGTGTTATATGCCCTTGAGAAGGCTGAAATGGTGACTTTTTTTTTTTTTTTGGGATGAGAAATAGAGGCTTCAAAGTGCATATACGCTAAAGACAAATTAACTTTATCTTAAAATGAAATTGATTCTACGTTCAGCACCGAACTTTATCTGATTCGAATGATTCCACAAATAAAGTATAAAAAATGAAGTTATAAAACAAGTACAAACAACAAAGTACGCCAACTTGAATTTACTAAAAAGACTGTTCTTTTATCTTGAAGAATAATTGTAGCCTTTTAGATGAAAACAAATAGGGAGAATTCGGCATTCCATAACAGTTCATCGAAAGTTCTTATTCCATATATAGACTTTTACATGTATCTATATTATTTTCTTGCCCCCAAATATATATTTACATAATTACATATGTTTCGTAGAAGTTTCTTTTCAGAACTGGGACTCAAACATTATTAAAATTCTATGTATATATCAACTTTCCAGTTTTCATGGCATACTATAATATAAGGTCAACGAAAAACGTATTTGAGAAGTAATTCGGTAAAGCTATGGTATATACTATACATGGCCGAAAAGAATAAAAGAAAAGTGCATATGCTATATATGCTTATAAAGACAAACTTCACCTTAAAAGTGAAATTGATTATTCTAGGCGCAGTACCAAACTTTATCTTATTAACAAATAAAGTATACGGACATAGATTTCGAAAAGGTCCTTTCAAATGGATACTGTTTCCATTATTGGAAGTGATTGCGCAATACAAGCTAAGTCAAATCCAGACCTAAAACCAAACAACCAAATTGAAGAATTACAACTCGTTTTGGTAATCTAGCTTACTACCTGGCTAGTTAAAGGCAGAGTGAACAAATTAAGAAAATGAATAAATAGTGTGTGTGGTGTACGTAGTTGCCCTATACATATATCTATAGAGGACAATACATACATCAAGTTCTTTATATCTATTATGTCAAGTTCTCCAATCACACATAACTATGTATCCCATTTTTAAAATATTAGCATTTAGGAGCACTTAAATATAAATCCACATTAAATTAAAAAGAACACATGGTCTTGTGTGGTTGAAAAAGCTAACCTAATTAATATAAGAAACTTGGCCTAAGTTTTTTTTTTCTTTGTGTATATATGCAGTTTTATTGGTTCCATTCTTCCTTTTTCAAGCCCCTCAACCCAATTTCAATGGCACTTCACCACATGCTGCATCAAAATTAAAATAAACTTGAATGAGAAAAAATTATGAAGAGGAATAAAAAAGGACGACAACAGTACGCCTAGAAAATACAAGCAAATTTGAGAAATGATATATCATACATATACATGTTCATTGGGATATTGTGATGTATCTAATTGTCATATTTTGGTTTAATTGTGACTAATTGATTTTTTAAGACAATAATGTTATCTTATCCTTGAATTTTGTTTGCAGGTTTTTAGAAGATTTAAAAATAAAAATAAAAAAGAAAAAGATAAAAAAGATAAAAAAATATAATAATAAAAGGGGGAGCAAAACGCAACGTTTTGCCCCCCAACCTAATACCCAATTAATCATCATCATCTTCACATGGGAAGGACAAGGAGAGGCACGAATGAGCGAGCTGCGCGGCGGAAAAAAGAAAAAAACAAAGGAACTCGACGGGAGATGGATATTATTCTTCATTCTCCATACTCTTCGCCTTCGGCCAATTCCATCATCTTCCATGAATCCAAACATTCAAATCCTCCATCATCACCATCTCTTCCATCCCCGTTAAAATCTATCACCATCAACGTCTTCTTAGTAGAACCAGAGGGGCGTCGCGCAACAGAGACAGAAGAGTTGAACGAAGAAGACAGAAATCATTCATTGTCCATCAGTCCATCTCCACCCAAATCCATCGCCATCTTCTCCGTTCAATCTACCGTCAGCTCCTTCTCCCTTCAGATTCCTCACTGTTCTGTGACTTTCTCGGCGGTCCCCCATGGTAGCTTGTAGCATAATGTTGATTGTGGCATTCACTATGACAAACCATGACTGACTTCCAATTCTCTAGAGCAATGGTTATGACTTGAACTTGGAGCTTTAAAGGAGAGTTTCAGCTCTTCCAATCTTTATTTCTTTCATTGTAATTGTGATTTCTAGGTTTTAGAATGAATTTTATAATGTTTGAATGTGCTGTGATGATTTATATTTGTATTGAGATTGGTTGTAGCTGCTGGAATCTTTGATTAGCATTTAACATTATGCTGTGCTTAGCTTTGATTTCTTTACATTGTACTGGGTCAGACTATGTTTTGAAATTATTGTGAATATTCAGTGATAATTCAAGGTGGCTTGGTTATTGGACTAAAAATATTAATTGCTTTTTCTTGATTTTTTTTGGCTAATTATGCTGAAACAGTTTAATTGTAAGTAATTAATATGCAAAGTGGCTTGGTGTTGATTATTCTAATTAAACCAAATCTAAGGGATGGCCCTTAGAGTCTTTTGAATTTAGCTAACTCCCAAATTAATTGAAGTAATGATAGCCTTAATCATTGTGCTAGAGGATTGCTTTTTCATTTGTTGTCACTTGTTAATTCTCTTTGTTTATTTCATTCATATCCATTTTATAAACTAAAAATCCAAAAATTATTTACTCATTTTGTATCCTTTTAAATTTTGCCAATTAGTTAGTTAAAAAGAAAATCAATTCCTTTCCAACTCAATTCTTTGTTTTTAATACTTAGTTGCTTAGGATTTCAAATAAAGGCTCCTTAAAGTGAAACGACCCGAGTTTTACACTATATTACATTGTTTGGATTTATTTTTGATTGGAAACCCCAAGACGAACGACAAAGGCTCTCATCAGACATTAATTTGTATACGGATTAATTCATTAGTGTAGTCAGCAAATTAAAACCAGCGTTAGATTAGGGCACACGTTAATAATCAAACTCCGAGTCTGAGGCCAACTCTGCCTCTCTCTCTCTCTATATATATATATAGACACATATATATATATATATATATATATGAAAATCCTTAACGTAAGTTTGACGAAGTCGCATAGATTTGAAACCCTGGGTGAGAAGTATGGACTTTGAATACGCCATTTAGGAATTTTTCTGCTCTGCTCCGTCTCAGGGGTACGCTTGCTGGGCGTGATGACACGATTATTTTTGACCTTTTGGATGTGAACTTGACCACGTCTTCGTTGTAGGTGGACGCTATCATCTTACGAATTCACATAGCCCTCGTCTTCTTATCCTTCAACTAAAAAGTAGCTTATTCGAATATATAAATATATATATTATAGATTTTATAAAATTATTTTTTGATACACAAATTTTATATAAATTATATTATAACTGTACGGGTCAATGTTGACCAATGACCATAGAATCATTGTTAACCTTGTGAAATTCATGTTATTTCAGCACCTTTTCCCAGTTATCGTACTTTTTGGTGAATTAGTGCATATTTGGAAGCATTTATGATAGGAAAATGTGCATATTTGATACTTGGGCTAAGGTTATGAATTTATGGTTAATTGTTAATATGTTGCTCCCAGTATATCAACTTTGGCTTTCACAGTTTTGTTTTGTTTTGTTAGGTAGTGGAAACCTGCTAAGGGAGCCAATTGAAGCAAATTAATTAAACAAAGAAAAGATCCAAAACAGTGAGTTGCTCGCCTCAGCCAACAGGAATTCTTGGCTGCAGCCAACAGAAGAGACAGAGAGGAATTGGCCGCAGCCAAGAAAAGCTTTGGCTGCAGCCAATGGGAGATTACTGGTGCTATGTGTTTTGAGGACAACACACATCCTAGGTCAGAGACGCGATAAAAAAGGGAGAAAAGGACCCAAAAAAGGAGATCTGGAGGTAGAGGGAGTTGGTGTGCTAGGGCTTTGGGAGATTGCAGAACTTGGAGCAAGGAATTAAGTTTTGGAAGAGATTTGGAGCTCTTTCTTCTTGGTTTTCCTGCTATTCTTCCCTTTCCTTCCTTGTCATCTGCGATGGCTGTAATTTTTCTTTATAGTTGTGGCCTGTGGTTGATTATGAGTAGTTAAACACTTCATTCTAGGATTATTTTGAACCCTTGTATGGATTAACTCTTGATTACTCCTCTTATTTTATGATGAATGATGTGTGTGTGTGTGTGTGTTTATTTTACTCTTTTCTTAATGCTTCTAAATGCTTGATCTCCATTTAGTTGTTTTGTTCACTTGATTGATACTTGAGAAGGTTAGGTTAAGTGTAGAACTTAGGTAAAATTGTGCAAGAATTTGAAGTTTGCTTGTTGAATGGATGGTTTTGTTGGTAAGATAGAGATATACTTACCAACCTTGCATAGTCACTATAGGATTGAAGCTTAAAAATTTGGTTTTATTAATTGTAATAAGAGATCGAGCAATTAATAGAATTAAATATTTGTGCTTGACTTGATAAAGCTTTTACAAGTACTTTTTGAATCCTAGACTAACACATATTTTCATTAAAAACTGTAGGAAATCACGGTGATTAAGGAGATTTGATATGCCATTATTATAGGAGTTTAAATTTCAAATTGTTTCCAGATTACAATAGCTTGATTCTCGGCCCCTCTTTAATAGGCCTGTTGTATTCATTCTGTATATAATCACCCCTGTACATATCGAATATGATTAAGGAAGAAGTTTACTCTATTGTCATCTCCTTTCCTTCATGGTATCAGAGCAAGGGGGGCGACATCTGAATCTTCCGACACTGAGATGGAGTCGAACACGCAGCCAGAGACAATACCCAAAAAATCGGCTCAGGCAACTGGTGATTCCTCCGCAAATGGCGCCTCGCGCCTCATCGCTGCTGGGTTTGAAGGCTCGGCGGTGCTCATTGTTCTAGAAAAACTCTCGGGAGAGAATTACCGAGAGTGGGCTCAATCCATGCGCCTCGCACTCGACAGTCGTGGCAGGCTTGGACACGTCACCGGCGAGACAGCTCCTCCCCCACCGTCTAACGTCAACGCATTGAGGAGCTGGAGATCCGAAAATGCATTAGTGTCCTCCTGGTTGGTGAATGCGATGATTCCCACGGTGAAGAAGAGCTTCATGTTCTTACCGACTGCACGAGACATCTGGGAAGCCGCGAGAGAAGCTTACGGGGACGGTCAAACTGCTGCCCAAGTATTCAAAATAAAGACCAAGCTGTGGCAGTTGAGGCAAGATTCCCGTAGCCTGAATGAATACTACCTGGAAAAGGTTTCTTTATGGCAGGAATTAGACTTAATCAGTGAAGAAAAGTGGCGGTGCGCAGAGGATGCCACTAGTCACAGAAAGAAAGTTGAGGAGGAGCGCTTGTTTGAACTACTCGCTGGACTAAATTCAGCATTTGATGATATTAGGGGACGGATTCTAAGCCAAGAACCACTGCCATCAGTCCGTGAAGGATTCGCAATACTACGCAGAGAAGACTCACGGAGAAAGGTCATGCTCACGGGAGACCCAGCACCCAGAAATAGTGCCATAGAGGTATCTGCCCTTGCTGCCCGCTTTGTTAAACAACGACATGGCAAGAATCGCCCCATTTGTGAACACTGCAAAAAGACAGGACACACTAAGGAAACCTGCTGGGATTTACATGGGAAGCCACCTGATTGGAAGCCCAAGAAGGGTAGGGGCCGTGGTTTTGTGGCAGAAGCTTCAAGAACTGATGAACCAAGTACCTCCTCGTCTATCCAAAACAGTGACCCACTTAACAAAATTCTGGAAATGCTTACCACTATGCAGAATAATCAAAAATCTCAAAAACAGCCTACTGCTACGGTGGTCAAACGAGGTAATTTCTTCAAAGCATTGGCAACCATTAAAGGTATGAGTACTGGTAATTGCTGGATAATAGACTCAGGGGCTTCTAACCATATGACAGATGATGCTTCGTTATTTTCTTCTTACACTCTCGCTAAGACTCGACTCACTGTTAAGATTGCTGATGCTTCTGATTCTCTAGTAGTTGGCATTGGAAGTGTTAAAATTTCTGCCACTTTAACGCTTCGCTGTGTACTTCATGTACCAAATTTGAAATGTAACTTAATATCTGTTAGCCAATTAGCAAGAGATGAACGGTGTAACGCTAATTTCTTTGCTACTCATTGTGTATTTCAGGATCTGCTCACGGGGATGACGATTGGCACTGCGAAGGTGTTTGATGGACTTTACTACTTAGATGAAAGTAATGATCAGCATGTTAAGTTTTGTAATAAAGTGTCTCTCCCTAGGACTAGTGAATTGGAGTTATGGCACAAACGTTTAGGACATCCAAATATTCATTACATGTCTCAAATGTTTCCCTCAATTTGCTCAAATAAAGATTGCACTAATTTTTGTTGTGACTCTTGTGAACTGGCCAAACATCATCGAACCTCTTTTCAACGGGTTCCTTATCAGGCTTCCACACCTTTTGCAACTATCCATAGTGACTTGTGGGGTCCCTCGCGTGTGTCCAATCGCACTCATTCAAAATGGTTTGTCTCATTTATCGATGATCACACACGGGTCAGTTGGGTTTTCTTACTTAAAGATAAAACTGAGGTCTATCAAACTTTCATAGATTTCTACCATATGATCCAAACCCAGTTTCAAACCACCATCAAAACTCTTCACACTGACAATGGCACAGAATACTTCAATAAGAGCCTTTCTACTTTCCTAAAAGATCACGGCATTTCCCATAAAAGCTCCTGCCCTTATAGTCCTCAACAGAACGGTATCGCATAACGGAAAAACAGGCACATTCTTGAAACCGCTAGGGCACTTATGTTCAGTACTAATGTCCCAAAATACTATTGGAGTGATGCTGTTCTCACAGCCACATTCCTCATAAATAGAATGCCCAGCAAACCCCTGTCTTTTCGCACACCTTTACAAGTCCTACATGATCACTACCAAATTCCATACCTAGCAAACACCTTACCCTTGAGAGTATTTGGTTGCACTACTTATGTTCACCTTCATCACTCAAACAAACTTGACCCTAAGGCCCTATGCTGTATCTTTCTCGGTTACTCTGCCTCTCAAAAGGGATACAAGTGTTATGATCCAGCAACAAAACGCCTCTTTGTCACTTGTGATGTCAGTTTCCATGAAACCATTCCCTACTATCCTAAACATTCAATTCAGGGGGAGAATTGGAGCGAATTGAATGACAAAAGTGACACCACCAGTATCCCCATTATACCTGATCTACAGCTGGAACCCCAACTCGTGTCCGAATTGCCTTTAGAAACCTTACTTGACACCCCCACACCTGAGGAACATGAAAAAGAGGAAGTGCCTAGTGATACAGGAAAATCTAATCCAGGGGGAGACACTACCAAAGCTGTAAAAATCTATACAAGGAAAAACAAGATAAGTGAAGTCCCTCAGGCACCCCGTATGCGCCAAGAAGCAGAACTGGAGGCAGACCTGGAAAAAAGGCAAGAGGTAGCTAATGATGAGGAGCCACATAGTGGTAATGAGAAAGTTGATCTTGATTTGCCTATTGCAATGAGGAAACAGCCTAGAACAAGGCATCCAATCGAAAGATTTGTTTCATATAAAGCACTTTCCTCAAAGTATCATGCTTTTATCTCTCATCTCGACAGTGTCAAAGTTCCAAATAACATAGATGAAGCACTCGCCATTCCTGAATGGAGACAAGTAGTTATAGAGGAAATGGAGGCTTTGAAAAGAAATGGAACATGGGAGGTAGTAGATCTACCAAAAGGCAAGAAACCAGTTGGTTGCAAGTGGGTGTTTACCCCTAAATATCTAGCAGATGGTACCCTTGACAAGTATAAAGCAAGACTTGTTGCACAAGGCTTCTCTCAAGTGTATGGGCTGGATTACACAGAAACTTTTGCCCCTGTAGCGAAGTAAAATACAATCAGAATCCTCTTGTCCCTAGCTGCAAATCTGGATTGGTCGTTACACCAACTAGATGTCAAAAATGCATTTCTCAATGGAGAATTGAAAGAAGAAGTGTACATGAAGTTACCTCCAGGATTCCCGGAAGGACATCAAGGCAAGTCTGCAAACTCAGAAAGTCGCTGTATGGACTAAAACAGTCCCCTCGTGCATGGTTTGATCGCTTCACTCAAGTCCTAAAAACTCAAGGTTACATTCAAGGCCAAAGTGATCATACTCTATTCTTTAAACACCAGCATGCGAATATCACAGTTCTAGCTGTGTATGTGGATGACGTTGTACTTACAGGGGATGATCTTACAGAAATTGATAGAATTAAGGGAGCGCTGGCACAAGAATTCCAAATTAAAGACCTAGGAGAGATGAAGTACTTTCTTGGAATGGAAGTAGCTAGATCAAAAAAGGGGATTTACATTTCACAACGAAAATATATCTTGGATCTCCTAAAGGAAACTAATATGATTAGTTGCAGACCAAGTGACACTCCCATCAGAGCTGACAAGATCAGTGATGAAGAAGACTTGGGAAAAAATGTGGATGTGGGAAGATATCAACGCATGGTGGGGAAGTTGATCTACCTCTCCCACACGCGTCTAGACATAGCATTTGCAGTTAGTGTGGTGAGTCAACACTCGCATGATCCGAGACAGAAACACCTCAACGAGGTTTATAGGATCCTACGATACTTGAAAGGCTCTCCAGGGCGAGGACTATTATTCAGCAAATCTGATAAGAGGAAAATTGAAATGTTTACAGATGCTGACTGGGCAGGTGACCAGGATGACCGAAAATCAACCTCAGGGTATTGCACCTTTGTTTGGGGCAATCTTGTCACATGGCGAAGTAAAAAACAGAGTGTGGTCGCTCGAAGTAGTGCAGAAGCAGAATTCAGAGCCATAGCTCTTGGAATCTGTGAGGGTATATGGGTGAAACGGGTATTTGAAGAATTAAGGATGAATGTTAACCTACCCATTAAACTCTATTCGGATAGCATGGCCGCCATTAACATCTCACACAACCCAGTTCAGCACGATTGAACAAAGCATATGGAGATAGATAGACATTTCATAAGGGAAAAAAATTGATGGAGGAACAATTGATCTGAGATACATTCCCTCAAGGGAACAAACAGCAGATTTACTCACAAAAGGGTTAGCCAAAGACAAATTTGAATACCTTGTTGGCAAGTTGGACATGACTAACATTTATGATCCAACTTGAGGGGGAGTGTAGGAAATCACGGTGATTAAGGAGATTTGATATGCCATTATTATAGGAGTTTAAATTTCAAATTGTTTCCAGATTACAGTACCTTGATTCTCGGCCCCTCTTTAATAGGCCTGTTGTATTCATTCTGTATATAATCACCCCTGTACATATCGAATATGATTAAGGAAGAAGTTTACTCCATTGTCGTCTCCTTTCCTTCAAAAACATTTATGAGAGGAGATAATTCAAAGGTTATGAAATACACGGGGGATGAATAATCCTGGGCCCTTTTATCTCTTGAAGTTTAAGAATCAATCGCTTTTATTACTTTTTAGTCTTAAGAGTTACTTTCAAGATTTACTTTTCCCATCAAAAGAATTGGTTGTATACTGAGTGTTATGCCAATCATAAATGTATATATATAGTCCCTCATATGACTTAATTAATTTACGCGTTTTCTAAATGTCTGAGAAGGGTTAAAAAAAACCAAAGATGAACTTAATCTTGGAGAACATAGTTGAAAAAATGGATGATTATTTAGTTAATTGTATAATAATAATTATATAATAGTATCACCAGATAGTAAACAGTTAATTGTTTGTAAAAGAAAATTGTTTTTTTTGCCACAAAAGAAAAACCTTCTTAATTACCGACTTGAATCTAAATATTATCTATAAGTCCTAACTTAATGTTTTTTCTGGTTAATCTGAATTTATTTAATTATGCGATCCGTACGATTAAAAATATTATATACATGTATACAATATAGTACAACATTTGATCTGCGTCGAGCTTAATGCTCAATATAGTACAACATAATTAATTATTGATTGTAAAGTATTATTATTGTTAATAAAATAATTTTTCGCCATATATTGTTAATAAAATATTGACCCATATGTGTAATAGTATATATTTTAAACTAGGAAGACAAAATATTGAACGTCCCTTTCTGGTTTAATTTCTAGCGTTGAAGACAAACATTTTTTATTCAACAAAAGTTTATAAACAAAACAACAACAACAAAGGAGATTGTTTTTCAAAATTGTAACGACATCCATCAAATCAATCAGACCTACAGTCAAACGAACAAATTAATTATTTGTCTGGCTTAAGAACAAATTAATTAAATTTAAATTAAACGAAAATCAGTAAACTGACAAATATATGCATAAAATAAATAAATCCTATTATGATAAACATATTCACATATATAGTTAAGAATGTCCGAAATGTATGACATGTATTGATTACCTAGATAGTAAACAGTTAATTGTTTTGCTTAGGTGGCGCACGAAATTCATTGAGTTTACAGGTGAAATTGATGGTTTTTTTTTTAAAAAAAGAATCAACCGAAAATAATTATATATGTATAATTACTTGAAATTGATAGGACTAGATATAGTTTTCCTGTGCATTACTTGAAATTATAAAAATAAGACATACTATTCAAAGTTTGTAAATAGCATGGTGTTTTTCTTTCTTTCTTTCTTTTTTGCAGATACCATGTTTTCTATTGTGTAATAAATGTTTTCTATTAATATTGATTATTTTCAGTCCATACATATAGCAGAAAGTTAAGTGACTTGTTTAGCTTACTAATATTTGTTACCAATATTCATATATACATATATATCTATATAGAAAGAGAGAGAGAGAGAGAGAGAGAGAGAGATTGGGGACTTTGCGTCGTTGGGGACCTTGCGCATCCTCCAACTAAGTTTGGAAGGTCAACTAAGGTGGGCCCCCAGTCCCTTTCGTATATTATATGGAAGTACAAATTGATTTGTGAGTCGTGTGAGACCGGAGGTAGTATATAGATATATTTTTATATTGGTATTAAAAATATGCATAAGAAAATTTTTCACTCCATCAAAATGTAAAAATAATTATTTATGGTTGGACAGATTTAGACATTATATTGCTATTGCCACAGTTTGGTGATTGAGAATATTCGGGAAGATTGAATCCATGGTCTAATTATCATTATATTTATGGAAGCAAACAAATTAAAGGACAACAAATTAAATCAAATCCAGACGCAAAACCTATATTATTGCTTCATCTCTCTGCTATTTTATATATATATATATATAATTGCCGTGTGTGCGTGTGTGTGTGTGTGTGAAAATTCTTCTATAATACACGCCTTCTCAATACAATATCACTGGCAATTTTCCACAATCTGCGTGAAAATGAAAAATCAAAGTGAAATTAGGAATCAGCAGAGTACTCAAAGAAGGAATAATTAAGACGGCTACGCATAATAATTAAGACCTAATTCACCTTTTTTTTCAAACTTCAAACCCACATGCTTCTCTACATATCCCGTCTTTATCACAACCAATGCTCTCTCTCTCTCTCTCTCTCTAAGAAGATGGCTTCACAAAGACACAACCATAGGATTCTTATTAAGGAATATTTATGCGGATATGCAATGAAGAAAAAGAATTAAGGATATGCTGCAATTATGGATGCAATCACTTAATAATAATATTTAGTTTTTACAATAAATAATTTATTTTAACTATTTTTTAAATTTACGTAACATAGTCAACTTAAAACTTATAAAAATTATAGAAATGAAAGGAGTAGTTACTTGCTGTAAATGCAGCATATATAGGTGGAACACATACACAGGGGAATGGAGGAGGAGATTGAAGTGACACATCAAAAATAATTGAGGCTTTTAGTCTTTTGCTTGGTTTTCTCGGTTTATTTGACGACCCCACTCGAATATGCTTTCCTTTTGTTGTTTAATTAATGACAGTTTCTGGTCACTCTCAACCACATCATACCCTTCAGAATTCAAATCCCTCTGTTTCTTCCTCTCAGACCTTCCCAAGAAAACCAGCTCCTCTCTCTTTGACACATAAGCACGTACCCATAATCTCCCCCCCCCCAAAAAAAAAAGCGCTATTTCATGTCTATAAATCAATTTTACGGCGAAAACAAAACCCCCCGCAGTTAATCAAGTTGTTCTACTGAACTATTACTTCGATCCAAAGGGGGAACAAATTGAGCAGCCACTTCATTCCAACTTATTTGATGTAAAAATAATGTGAATTGTGCGTACGATATTCAAGACTAATTATATTAAGGAGCTGGTCATACTTTTTCGTATGGATGGATTTGGAGAAATTAAGATTAAAATATTCTTTGAAAAAATGGACGAGACATAAAGAAAAGCTGTACTTGCCCCAGTCCTCAGGTACTATAATTAGGACCGGTATTTTGAAACAAAAGAAAGAAAGAAAGAAAGAAAGAAAGAAAGAATAATGAACCTGATGGAGAAGTGCATGGATCATGGTCTCTTGGTAAAGACCTTGGCGGTGGTGGGGATTTGGGTGGGAGTTCTTAAAGGAGTCTGAGAGTGAGGAGGATGGGGCGTATTTGCTTTGGAAAAACTCTCCTGCGTGGTTGGCATTTTAGTGCCATTGGCAGTTTTGGAAGGATTAGCAGAGGCCGCCGCCTGAGTCTGAGTTGGTGGTGGTGGCCTGAAAACCTTCTGGGGGTTTATGCTTTTAGAATTCATGTCTAAGGATAATGTTTGGGAGCCTTAGGATGGAGATAAAGAAACAGGCTTTTTACAAGCCAAGACCCTCTCGATCGGTGGCTTCCTCGGCCTTTTCAAAATGTATACATATTTGGATCTCTAAATCTAAAGGCTCAAATCTTAAATAGCCACGAATATACCGTGCGGGAGGAGAACTGTTTGATATCCAAAAAGTGAAATTATGTTCTAGCCCGAATATACCGTGTGGAAGGAGAACTGTTTGATATCCCAAAAGTGAAATTCACTTTGACTATGTTCACATATATAAAGTAAGAAGAACAACATTAGTAATTATTGGGCTGCAACTTCTCATCATGAAGATTTCAACAGGACATGGTTTTGCTTGGTGGTTACAGGTCTTCATTTTCCCCCGTTTAGCCATCATATTCATCGTGCTGCTTCTATTTCTTTCTCTCCTTCCCCATTTTTATGCCTGGGCTTGCTGGCCCTGTCTAACTTTTCCCCGTCCTTGTTTACTTGTTTAATTGTTCTTATATGATTTTGGCCAAAAAAGAATTTGTTCTTGTATAATTACAGAATATACAAGGTATATAAAATAATTCACCCGATTCCATTTTTCTGATAAATTACAACTTGCTCACTGAAATATCAGAATAAAATTTTTATTGCTAATATTCTAATACAGATTTTGTGGGTATAAAATTAAAAATGAAGAATATGTTTATATATAAGAAATGAAAATGGAGGACTGAAGGAGATGCGATATTAGTCGCGTTCGGGTCACAGAGAACAGATGGTGTTACAAATGCTTTGACTCAAAACCCGCCCTCTTTTATTAGCTAGAAAAGAAAATTCCCAAGTGTAGGACCCCACTGAACAATCCTAGCGTGAATTGCTAGGGATCTGATAAGTCCAGCGTTCAGACGTGTCAATTGGGCAATTGCGTGCATGATGGCTCGGATGGATATCTCGTATCCGAAAGCTAACGGTGCTGGTGCGCCATGTAAATGTTGATAGGATTCATATAAATATTAATTTAATATTTATATGTAATATCCAGTCGCGCGTGTTCCAAATCACAATGACCACAGAATTAGAATTATATAAAGTTAGAGATCTTTTTCTTTAACAAACGAAATGTGACATTAGCCACGTCGTCCCAGTTATAAAAGGTACCTTAATTTGCGTCTGAGTTAATTAATCACAAAAATTTTAACTGTTAATCCATATACCTATTTCCCTAATTTCTTCTCAACTGTCATTTTGTAGAAAATAATTAATGATTATAAATTCCTAATGAGTTGATAAATTTATAGCGTGCCGTACAATCCATTTTTCAATCAACCAAAAAAAAAAATTAAATCAAGGCCAACTAAAATCTTATCATGAAATATGTTTGCAAAAGGGAAAATGACACATAGGTCCAAGTTAAGATACACAATGGCACTTTGATGCATTGGAATTTTAAAAAAACGCATTTTGGATATAATAAGGCACGCGCAAATATGTGTGACGATGGACTTAATTTGTTAGTCTTCACCGAATGTGTGTGTGTGTGTGTGGGTGACGATGGATGGACAACTATTAGGGGAATTATTATGCAATTACGATTCGATAATCAGTTGTGTTATATAGTAGTTGTGTCCCTATAGAAATATTTGAGGTCATATGTAGGAGCTAGGAGCTTACATGTTTATGCTATGTACTCCTCTGATCCTATTTATAGGGCAGAGAGTAAAGGTTTTTTTGGTCCTATTGATAAGTCACTTCATTAAATTTTTAACATAAATATATTGTTTTGTCTTTCATTTATTACAGTATAGGTAGTTGTTTCTTTTGAAAAGTGTTTATATTAAATATGGATAAAGTTAGAAAATTGTTATATTTTAACAAAAAGTTAATGCATTTTAAAGTTTTTCTTTATCTGTGTATGCTAGAAAATGCCCTGTAAATAGAATGAGAGGAGTATTATTTATCGCTCCAACCACATATTTTTAATTTAAAGACTAAGTAGTTCTTACTGAACGCCCCAATAAATCATACGTTGGTTGGTTGGGTTTAATCAAATTGACGAAGCTTCTTTGAATGTATATGAGATTGGAATGAGAAGTGAAAAGGGAGGGTGGAAGATGATGTTGCTGGTTGGGGTAAGGATGGTGGCCGCGTTAAAAGCGTGAGTGGTTGACCAAGAGAATTTGGATGGGAATTATTTTCTGCTTTTGTTGGAACTTTCCCTTTTCGTTTGTTTTTCATGAATGCATTTTTTTTTTATTTATGTCGCAGCGTTAGATACGGCCAGTGCCACTACAAGGCTCATTTTAACCGCCATATCATACTTCATGATAGGTTTAATTTATTTTAATTTTTCTATTATTAGTTTTTTTTTTCCTTTGGAATACTCAAAGAAAGAACTTACTCAAAGGCAACTGTTTGTTATTATGATTAATATGCTCAAGCTACTTATATATAAAACATAATATTAAGCACAGGTCGTTTTATATATTATTAATTTTTTCATGCTTTTGTTTTATACACACACACACACACTTATAAGTATGTATATTTCATTTGCATATCATAAAATTGGAGGCACGTGGCTAGCTAAGCCATATGACTTAATTAAAGGTTAACAAAATTGCCGTTGAACTAATTAACCAAGGTTAACAAAATGGCTAGCTGAGCCGGATCTCAGAAATTAAGAGGGCCCCAGTGGACGCGCGGAAAGACAACATTCGCTGCTAGATTTCCAAACAATAAAAGCCAACGAGCCAGCAGCAGGATGGTGCTTTGTTTTGGGACAATTTTTCAGCCCCTTCACCCCTAACTTTACACCCTTTTGTTTTATTTTTATTAACCAAAATTATTTATTGTTTTCACTTTTAATTAAAAAAATAATATTGCTATTGACTTGACCAAATACTAGTCTTCTGTTATTCATGCTGAAATCTTGGCTGCTTCTAAAGCTATTGGAGACACTTATCTGTTATCATAGAGCTATTCACGACTCTTGCTTCTAAAAGCTTCCATGGTTGTCCCTGGACTGTTCACAGCTTACTTTCTGATATCTTTGGTCTGTTGCGGGAATGGCGTTGGATCTCCTTTTCTCTAATTCCTCGAGCAGGAAATGTTGCTGCCGATGCCTTGGATGCCTCAGCTTCAAGAGAGTTGGGACCTAACGGTCTGATCTTTGAATCAGCACCTCCTCTAGCTTCTATCCTCCATCGGGAAGCTTCAGACGTTGAACTAATTAACCAAGGTTTTCATCATAACGTCCTTGACGATTAACATATAATTTAGTCACGATTAACTAATTTGTGACATACGGTTCATTGAGTTTGCAAAAGAAAATTGTTACATTTCTATGTATGTGTATGCTGGTTAGTGACTATTTAATTAACTTAATTTGCAACAAAAATACTTGAGGGGAATTAGATAATATTCTGTTAGACCTTCAAATATTAAATCCATCCACGATATGTCTTGCATATATCAATTAAACAATTTCTCAGTCTCATTAACAGGATATATTAAAAGCTAGGCAGCACTTAACATACAAAACAATCCCAAATAAAATAAAAACCCATATCGTTGAGCCTTTTCGGAATTTACTCTCGAGAGTTTTTGAATTATCATATATAATAAAATGGAAAAGATGGGTCTTAACTCTTAATCATATGATATAAGAATAAAAATAAGAGAGACGAAAGGGCTCCAGTGTACGTCCGTAATTTGTTATCTTCTCATATTTATCGCTTAGTTCATATACACGAAATATAGGATCAACACATCGTTTCGTGTCTATATTGACTGCTTCAAATTTTGGGATGCCTCAGAGTCAATTACACTTAATCAAGCAATTATATTTAAGTATTATAAATCCAAAAATAACTTCTTCCAGAGAATTAGCTCTAAATATTAGTTATTCTTTACCTACAACAAACCAAGATACATTCTAAACTCCGTATTGTAAAATGTAAACAAATTTATGATTTAAGGTTTCATTTATTTTATAATTTAAGCTTTAATTTGATTAGTTCAGTGTTTGAAGTCTTAAATAATGTGTTGCAATTATATTTCAATATTGAAAACCAAGTCATATTCAAAATAAGCGGCCACAAGCTAATTATTTCTATGTTTATAGAAACAAATTAAACAAGAACTAATAGATCAATGGAAATCAAGCTCAGACGCAAAACATAAACACATAATGTTTCATTTCTCCCAGCTAGAATGAAGCCATCTCAGTTCAGAGTCTCCGGCACTCCACCGGCCACAATCTGCGTCAAAACGAAATCTGGGATGAGCATACAATCTGAAAATTATTAGATTATTCAACAGATTGGGATACAGGCAAGCAAGTCATTAATTACTTGAGAGAATTACAATCATGAGGAAGGGATTTAATTACCTTAAGGTTTTGTTTGGTATGAAACATTGAAAATGAGGATTGAGATTGCGATTGAAAAAATTTATTAAAATAATATTTAGCATAAGTAATTGTTTATTATATGGGATTAGATAAACTCATAGAGGTGGGATTGGGGAATACTACTTCTCCCTATGGTATTCTTCAATCTCACACACATGAGTTTGGCTAATCTCATATAACAAGCAATCTCTTATATTAAATACTTTTTTAATAAATTTTCTCAATTGTAATCTCAATATCAATCCCTTATTTTCAATGCTTTCTACCAAACGCAACCTAAAGTCTAGTGACAGTGAAGAGTAAGCAATAATAAATTTCAGAGTATTTTTTTGTCTTGAGAATAATGGGTTTCCTCTCTTTTCCACTCTCTTACATTTAGGCTTTTGTTTTTTCGGCCTCGGGAATTCCCTTACAAAATCAACCGAACCGACTGAAGCCAATAAAATAAACAAATCCGATTCATACACCCAGCCCCCCCTGAAATACAAGTGGCCTGAAAAATGAAATACACCCAGCAAAAATTAAAGTATGGATAATAACATACCATACATGTATATGTATGAGAAAATGAATAAACATTGAAGTATATATAAAAATTTATTTTCTAATGCAATTTGTTAACAAATATATATATATCTGTTTTCCTAAATATAAATGACACAAGAAAACCAAATATATATGGTCTCTTTTAACCCAAAAAAAAAAAAAAAAAACTCTATTCCAAGTGAGCATATAATCAGGATACTTCTGTTTTGGTCTCTTTTCTTCTCCTATTTTTTTCAGGGAAAAACTATGTAAAACGGGGATGATTATATTAATAAAGCCTCGCCTTCGTTGTGGAAAGCTAAGCAATAAATGATGACTATCCTCTTCTTAATATAAGAACTAGTTGAATCTAGTTGTAAATATAAAATCTTAATCTAATTTGTCTTTCATCTCTTTTTAAAATATCATTATTGATTGTAAGAAATTTTCATAAATAGATAATTTTAATAATCTAATGTAGATGATTGGAGAAGATAGTTTAGAGAGATCAATATACATTTGTGACAAATAATCAACTTAATTAATTTTTTAATATCTTTAAAATAGTTATCTAACTCTTATATCGGAAAGTAGTATATTCTTGGTCAATCGAAATGTTCAGACTATGAATAGGAGGAGAAAAGTTAAAACTAAGCAATACGAAGGATTGAAGATGGAAAACTAGGACGTTGCATTACAACAAGAAAAATCGTATTTTTATTTCCAAAACCTCTATCGTCCTTTGCTAATTGAATGTTATTTTATATTTCTATTCATAGTTTTTAATTAAGTTACCCCTCATGAGCGTACATGTGTGTGTGTGTGTGCATATTTTAATATTTTAGATACATTATTTACTTTTCAGGATTTTAAATGATTAAAATTGTGTGTGTGTGTGTGTGACCATATATAAATCTCCCTGCTGCATTGCATATTGACATGTAGTGCTGCGTAATTGCATATGTCACATGCTTTGTAAATAGCATTATTTTATGTAGATTTTTATTTTTTTTATCGATATCTATGATGTTATCATAAAGTTAAGTGAATATTTCTTTTAATAAAAACGTCAATTTATTTTAACCTGTACAAATAGTCAAGTGGTTTGTGAATAATGGTAGAATTAAAGGGACCCCGGCGCAAATTCCGGCGATTTCGATGCATGCGACTCCCGCCTTTACGAGGAAAGCCGTTTCGCTATACGACATGCATTGAACTGTTTGTGTCCAATTTGGCCCCTAAAACTGTCTTTCTGTTTTCTCTTTCAAAACTTTTTTCCCCCTTGTTTTCAATATCAAACGATTTTTTTTTTGGGGGGGGGGGGAGATGAGGCAAAATGTGAAGCTATCCACTGGTGATCCGCTAGCACACCCGTCACACCCTCTTCAGGGATATTTTTGGTGGTCATCTTCTTCCTTTCCTTGTTTCTCTCATTTGCTGCGTTTTGAGTTTGGCTTATATATAGTTCTGTTATGGATGTATATTTGCCTGCGGAAGCTTCGGCTTCATTACCAGCGTTTGCTCTAACGCCTATCGGCGTGTCCACGTCGTGATTCATCGACGGAGCTCGGTGTTTTGTGGTGG
The DNA here is from genome assembly GCF_004799145.2 of Neltuma alba. Taxonomy (NCBI): domain Eukaryota; kingdom Viridiplantae; phylum Streptophyta; class Magnoliopsida; order Fabales; family Fabaceae; genus Neltuma; species Neltuma alba. Next base: position 35,314 of record NW_021636431.1, on the reverse strand, counting down.
CGTGTCTACTTGGATCATCCTGCAGGGTGAGCTCGACCCAAATAAATGGGCTTCAGCCCATTTTAAAGAAGCTGGTGGTCGAAGAAGCTTCTCAGCTGCTGTGTTGGGCCCTTTTTCATGTGTTGATCTGTCTTGATATGGGCCTCCCAGGATTTATCGAATAACATGTAATTGGGAGGCCTTTTTTTATTTTTAAATGTGATTTCCTATCTCTCTGTTTTTTTTTTCCCGGCCAGCTGTGATGTTTCCTATCTTTTTAAATAAGGTCAGGCTTTTAATATTTTCAAGGTGATCCATCAATTTTTACGGGGAAAATTCGTTGAAGATGCGTGTTACGAAATTTTATTGGCTGTGTTTGAGATCTTTCAGAGATCTAAGCCCGCACTTTTTTCAGGGGGGAAAAGAACACTTTCAACCAGTTTTCATATATTTTACGAAATTAAAACGCTAATGTTTTCGTCTTTTAATAACGAACCTAGTATTTTACTAGGCCTCTCAACTTTCCTCCTCCATTCTGATTAAGTGGGCCCATCCATTCTTCATATATCGATTCATATTTTTAAAATAATTGACTTCTTTCTTCCTTCTTCCCTTTTTTATTTTTTGGTTCTATTTTATTTCCTTCTCCGGTGCTTTCACGATCGCCCATGAGCATAGAATTGACCTGATTAGTTTTTTTCTTGTTTAGCATGAAATTGAACTTCAGCGTTTGAGTCTTTTTTTCAGCTATTCAATTCTAAATTCTTTTGTAACTTTTTTCTTTCCTGTCGCCCTACGATCAAACAAGACAAAAGGGAGAGCCACAGAATTAGAAGGAAATCAGAATACAGCACTCAAAGCAATCTAGCATTATGGGTAAGATAAGGTAGCCTGAAATGATTTCTCTCTCCCCCCACCGCCCCACGTGAAGCCATTTTCCCAAAGCCGTTAGCCACACATTTTTTCTATTTATCAAATTTATAATTAAAAATATATATATCTTACATATTTAAAATATTAAATATTTCTACTTATCAAATTTTTAGTTTTTATGCTGGCAAAAAAATTAGCTTTAATAATTAATTAGTTTAAAAGTAATTATTTTTATTTTAGTATAAAAATATATTTATTTAGTAAATTATAATATAAAGAAATATATTAAAAATTTGGAAATTATTTAAAATATTCAGATGAATATTTTGTGAATGTGTGCGCGGTGAATAAAATTATAAAGGGAGGAGGGGAGGGGGCTGAAGGGGAGTGCATGGGGACAGCAGGTGGACCAAGAAAAAGTGATGTGGGTATTTGGAAGAAGAGAATGGGATGGAGAAGGTGGCAGGTTTGCTTGCTATCTACTTTATAAAAAAATTATTAAAAAAACAATTAGGATGCAAAACTCGAGTTTTGAAAAAACGAGTTGCGTGTTAAGTTAAACTCGAGGTTGTGAAGAACAATTTTAACTGTAATATTTCAGTAAATAGTTTTGAATATGCAGTACTTTGGTATTATTTTTTACTGTTTGTAGCATTCAGCTCAAAAAGCCGATTTAAATTTGTTAGTTGGTTGAGGTTAATTAATCAAATCGAGAAAGCTACTTTGAAACAGGTATCAAACTTTTGACGCATATGAGAAATGAAAATATACATAAAAAGAAGAAGAACAAGACTGAAACTGGAGAAGATTGTAAGATGTTCAGCAACAAGGAAATGGGACTAATACAATGTTCAGCAAAAAATTACATAGAAATTCTCTTTAACCGTAGGATTGGCTCACAAGTAAGCCATTTAATTTCATTTCAAAATTAAGCTCGACTGCTTTTCATGAATTAGTCCAACATTATGTGTCATAAACTTCCAACCACTTATATTCTTTGTCTTGGCAAACAGCTGGAGTTAAAAAATTAAAAGCTCCAAGTGTGAATGAATCGTCTAACTTAATGTGGGATCTGTAACGACTATCCTTTATACACCAATAGAATTATTTGATTTAATCTTGAACCATTAAAAGCCAGGTTCTAATGCTGGGGAAGACAATTTTTTTTTTGGATGATCAAATAATTCCAGAAATCACACCTGGATATCTATATGAATTTTCTTCTTCCATTAGCTTCTTTAGTCCATAAAATAACTATTCTAAATATCTCAGCTCAAAAATTATCCTCTAACTATTTTTCCTTGAATTTTCCAAGAAAATAGGTCCTAAATTCCTGAAATTAACTTTATAATTATTTAGACCATATTTTAAAGGTCTTAATCTCAATAATTCCTCTAAAAATTTTCTCCTTCATCATGCTTTTCTTAAATCCATAAAATTTGAGATATTACAGGATCTTGGACCACGTCCACTTCAAATAATTCACGCCCTAGCGAGGAGTTGCGTTATTGAATCATATATACAAGCACACTGATTTAGATCTATCCTGATAATTAACCTGATGCTCAAAATGCTCATCTTTTGGTCTTTTTAATATAAAAGCAATTCATTTTGGTCATCCTTTTAATATATCTATATAGAAAACAAGTTCATGCTGCTTGATAAGTATATATCTTATAATTAAATAGGTTAGATTTTGGAATATATTTGGTTAAATTTATGAATATCTTATACCTATTTGACATATTTTCCTCTGACCTCTGTTGTCAATCATGAAAGTACCAAAATGCCCTTAACTCAAAAAAACAAAAAAGATAAACATCCAAAAAATACTTATAAATCTTTAATCAAAATGCGCTAAATACCATATGTTTTTTCGCTCTAAATATTAATTATTCATCATATCTTGTAAAATGTAAATACTTTGTGATGTAAGCTTTCATTTGTTTTTATAATTAAGACTTTAATTTGATTTATTCAGAGTTTTTAAATATTTTTAAGACTTTGTAAAATACGTTTTTTTTTAAGGCTAGTTATCTAATTTTATCTGAGTCATGTTTGAAGTCTTAAAAAATGTGTTTCAATTTCAATATTGAAAAGTAAAATCTAGGGTCATACACACGGAGAAGCACTAAAATGTGCAGATTATATATCTTGGTAAGTCACGGATCGAGTAGAGATTTAAATTATCTCCAGCAGGCCCCAGACTGTTGTGGGGCGCAAGTTGCGCAGGATCTTCTGGAGGCCGATATGGAGGCGTCTGATCAGATGTCATTTTGCTTTATTCTTCATATTCAAGCTTTTTTTTTTTGGCCAGACATATTCAAGCTTAGCTTGCCTTGTTAAAGGAAAACGTAATTCCATGTTAGGGTATATATTTACATGGAAACCGAGAAGAGATTATAGTGTCCCCCCGGCATCACTAAATTTCCAACTTAGCTACTTGCCTTCTATATAATTAAAGGCTTTGTTTTGGTTATAAAAAAGGGTGTGAAAAATTAAGCTTCAAGTGTGATTCGTCTGAATTAATGTGGCTGTGCCATCCCTTTAAATATTTTTTAACATTCATGTGTTTTAAGTTTAACCAAAATGACCACTTTCTTCCTTTTGTTTTTTTATTATATATATAATCAAAACAGTGGTACATGCATCATACAGAATCCCATTGTTTAGTGACATAAGAATGGATCCTCTCAGTACTTTTTTTTCATACCTCATCATACATTGAACCAAATATATCAATTTCTAGGAGCGTTATAATTCCTTATTAAGCTCAAAAGTGTATGTGAGGGCCGATGTTGTCTGAATTAAAGATTTGGTGTATCACAACTCCAGCAGTTGATGCAATGATAATTAAACGCCATTTTGGTCCATCATATATATAATATACCGCTTGGATCTAATCGCCCCACGCTTGCGTGGTATTACTCTGCCTAGCCTCACTAATACTTACATATTGGTTACTTATAACTTGTGTATTGTAACCTCTCAACCTTTAACGCGCCAAGTAGCACCGACGCTTGGAATGGAGACTTGAGATTAACCAAAATTTACACGGATTTAAATTTGTTAGCTGGTTAAGGGTAATCAAATTGACAAAGCCACTTTGAAACAGATATCAAACTTTTGACGCGTATGAGAACCGATAATGTATATGAGATTGGAATGAGAAATGAAAACATATATACTCATTTGATTCTATTTATAGGGTAGAGAGAGGATTTTCTTTGTCCTATTTATAGGCCACTAAGAGAATTTTTTGTACAGATATACAATTTTTCCCATCATTTGTTATTGTGTTGACTTTGTTTACATGAGGTATAGTGTATATTAAATAAATAGGGATAAAATTAAAAATTTGTTAAATTTTAAATGAGAGTTAATGAAGTTAAAGCTTTTTCTCAGTCTGTGTGTATTGAAAGTAACTTATAAATGAGACTAGAAAAGTAAAAGAAAGAAGAACAATACTGAAACTGGAGAAGACATTATTGTAAGATGTTCAGAAGCAAGGAAATGGGATTAATATAATGTTGAGAAAAAAATTACATAAAAATTCTCCTTAACCGTGAGATTGGCTCACAAGTAAGTCATTTAATTTCATTTCAAAATTAAGCTTGACCGCTTTTCGTGAATTAGTCCAACATTATGTGTTATAAATTTCCAACCACTTATATTCTTTGTTTTGGCAAACAGCTGGATTTAAAACAGGTATGAATTTTATTAAATAATAAAAAATGATTAAAAATATGAATTTACAAAATATAATAATTTTAAATTATTATAATAAGAAAATTACCCTGGTTAAAAAAAGGAAAAAATGATATTTAATGAATAAAATATATTTAAATCAGAAATCACAATAATGTGAAAATTTTTGAACTAAATAAGATACATAATTAATTAGATGATATACTCTGTATAATTCATGTAAATATAGAATGAAAAATAATATCAAGAATAAAAAATATTCTAAAAATTGTTAAAAATTATTTTTAGTTAAGAGAATATTAAAAATAAATGACTAAAAACTGATTGAGAAGCACAAGGAATATGTAGAAAGAAGTATAAGAACATCATATATATATAAGGGCAAAAATATCTTTTAATTTTAAAAAGCTATTTTTGCATAAGTTATAAGTAAGTTTTAGATGCTTTTACAATCGTGCTTAAAAAAATAGCTTTTGACTTATAAATTAGATTGGCCAAAAGTTGTGACAAACAACTCCTGAATTTGAAAATTGACTTATCACACCTATAAGTTACTTTTTCACCCAAATCATCACACCAAACAGACTGATTAAGATTTTGGTGAAGGCCCCCCTCTCTCAATATATATTGAAGTGATAATCAATAAATTTGTTCAATATCTAGAACTAGGCTACGGATATTCAAAATACGGAACCCACAAGCTAATTATCTTTATGTTTATGGAACCAAATAAACAAGGACAACAAATCAAATCAACCCCACGCACAAATCTCATATTCTGGATCGGGGTAATAGTTAGTCAAATTTCCTCCACTATTACTGTGTACAGTAATATGCCCAAAATTCTGAAGAAGGACTGCTTTGGGGAGTCATTCAATCACCAAATCGAGAGTTTAATTAATTAGATTGTTATAATATTAGGGATGCATATGGATACATATGTTGACATAATTGTAGATACCACTATTAATGATGTAAACATTAGATAGTAGTTGCATATAAAACATATATATCATGCTTATACCCCCTCTCGAACGTTATAAATAAATATAACTTTTTTAAATTACATATTGTTCTTTTTTTGACAAACAAAGTTAAAGAACTTACTGTTGTGCATACATCTAGCGAGTTGTTCGGGGCATTCATTAATTGCTACCGCTGCCAACGTTTGTAGTTACCAGTGAGCCCTTCCCCTTCGGTTTGCCAGCCAACCTCCCCGTTGCTAGCTGGGACTCACCCCGCCCGTCTCACCAACCATCAAGCCATCCCACTGTGAGAGGGAGAGACAGACAAGCAGCCCGAAGATGACCCTTCCTTTATTGCTTTTAATCCGTCTATATACAATTAACCCTCTCTTTGTGTACACATCCACACGTTCTTCTAACTCACAGGCCTTCCCGCTCAATTCAAACGCGTTGGTATATATTATATCTATGCAAAAATTAAAGATCAATTCTTTTTTTGCGGTAATTAACCGTCCAATCTTGCATCCAACTTTGTTCAAACATATTTATCCCATTGATCTCTTTATGCGTCATTTACAATACAATAACGCATCAGGTTAATGCTGTTTTTAATCTGTCAATTCAGATGATATTGGGAGGTTACAGTGCCACTCAAGTGGAAAGTGACTTAAGAGATGAGATAGAAGCTGCCCAAGAAAAAGATGACTTGGCGAGATCAATCAAGGTTGCTGCTTTATTTTTGAAGACTAGGAATAAAAGATCTAGATATATATAAAAAATATTAATCTGCCCTTGCCTATATATAAATATGAATCTGCTTCCCTATACAATTTTATATGGGACTTTGGAAACGCGATGAGATGCTGAGCATCAGTGTATCGGATATGTTGAGTCAAGTTCCCCCCACGACCACTTCATGTTCAAACGTAAAGGAACACAAATTATAGGATCCACACATTGTTTCGTTTCAATATTTTCTGCTTCAAATTTATAACCGCCAATAGGCGCAAAACACATAATTACACATTGTTCCGAGGTCTTTTCTAGGGGCTAAACAAAGATGTCAAAACATGTATAACCCTTCTCTCTTTCACAGGACCCAGTACTAATTACGCAGAGAAGAGCAATGGTCAAGCTTATTAATTAATTATAGATATGAAATCTCAAGATCGACTATGACTCTCTTCATCAGGCAGGGGGAAAAAAAAAAAAAGAAGACTATGACTCTCTTGACGCGTGTATGATGAGAACGTGCAGCTGTCATCAACTGAAACTAACAAAATCAACTTGACGAAAAAGAAAAAAGAGGCAGCGGACTGCAACGGAGAGAAAAAGAGAAGGAGAGAAGCTGCTCCCATATTTTCCACATTTGTAACACGTGTTCGCACACCGTTCATCCATATTGATGCAAATGGCCACTGTGCATTCGCTTGAACATCGCAATACAAACAATTGTTCTTCGTATTTCAGGTGCTGTTGGATGCCAAAAAGATGGGTGGATAATTGGACAGAGAAGCATAAGATTGAACATTATTAAACACACACACACACACACATATAGGCGGTTCGGATTGATTAATGAATTGGGATTGATCCGTGTCAGACATATATGTCGTCTATTGGACTAAGGGCCCTACTTTAGCGGGGCACATTAACGACTAACGAGTGTTCCCTTCCTCTCTTTTCAACTCATTTAATTTATAGATAATCCTTTTTTGTTTTGAGAATCAATGGCCCTACTTAGCAGATCATATTATAAAGCATTCCCTTTCTTCTCTTTTCAACTCACTTAGATATAATCTTTATTTTTGATAATCAATGGCCCTAGTTATCAGGTCATGATATTATAAAGCATTCCCTTCCTCTCTTTTCAACTCACTTATATAGAAGCTTTTGTTTTGAGAATTAGTGGCCCTACCTGGCAGCCCATATTATAAAGTATGCCCTTTCTTTCAACTCATTTATATGTAATCTTTTTTGTTGAGAATCAATGGCCCTACTTGGTAGTTCATATCATAAAGTATTCCCTTCCTCCCTTTTCAGCTCACACTTACATATAATTGTTTTTGTTTTGAGGATTAATGGCCCTGCGATGCAGATCATATTACAAAGCATTTCCCTCTCCTCTCTTTTCACCTCACTTGTATATAATCTTTATGTTTTGAGGATTAGTGGCCCTACTTAGCAGGTCATCACAGAATTCCCTTTCCTTATTTTCAACTCACTTATATATAATCTTTTATTTTGAGAATTAATGGCCCTACTTAATTAGCAGGTCATCATATATTATAAAGTATTCCCTTCCTCTCTTGTCAACTCACTTATATATAATTTCTTGTTTTGACAATTAATGGCCCTACCGAGCGGATCATTTTTTAACTCATATATATCTCATCCTTTTTGTCTTTGCGTAGGAAAATCAATTGGACCAACCGAACCAATAAAACAAACAAGCAAAAGGAGAGAAGGGGGACAGAGAAATGTGAAAGAAAGGGATGCAACAAGTGGCCTGAAAATGACCGTCTCCCTTTATTAGTTTTATTGACCCGCAAAAAAAAAAAAAGTTCTTCTAATTTACAGGTCACAATTACAGCTCAGTTTATGAATTTAACTTGTTTGGTATAGATTATATATATGATAAAGCTAAAGATGAGTTTAATTTATGGTAAAACTAGTAAAAATAAATTACGCATCCAATCTTCTGTCAAACTTTGTTGAAGAAGCACATTTACCCCATTGATCCGCATCTTTATATGTCATGATATACATTACAATAACGCATCAAGTTAATGTTAGTTATTATGGTCAACTTAAAGTGCATTGTGCAAAAGTCACCTAACATTCACTGACATATGGATGATAACATGCCATATTTATATACATGAGAAAATGAATAAAGATTGAAGTATATGAGAAATTTATTTTCTACTGCACTTTCTAATACTACCTCCGTTCCTTATTATAAAAGCTTATTTGACTTTTAATTTAGTTCTAAATATAAGATCCCAATCCACTTTGTCTTTTATATTTATTCATTTTTTCCAAAGTAGTCCTTGAAATAGTTGCACATATAAAATATTTCATATAATGGTAACCCTAGTTAATATATATGATTAGTAAGGGTGTTTTAGTAAAGACAACACCTATTTATAACAAGTAACTAATTTAACTAATTTTCTTAATCTCTCCAAATTAGTCAACTAGGTCTTATAATAAAGACCGGAGATAGTATATACATATATTGTGTCATATTTTTATTTATCAAATGCAAATGACACAGGCTGAGAGTTTAAACGGTCCTTAATATAAGAGCTAATTGACTAATTTAAATAGATTAAGAAAGTTTGTTAAGTTAGTTATTTATAATAAATATATGCTATTTTTTCTAAAGTACCCTTGCTAAAATGAATTATTTTAGCAAAAATGAATAAATATGAGAGACAAAGTGGGTTAGAGTTTTATATTTAGAACTAAATTAAAAGGTAAATTAGCTCTTATATTAAAGATTGGAAGCAGTATATGATTTTCTATCTTCTTTTCTTTTGTTATATGATACTTTTTTTTGGGGGCCAAATTGTTATATTATATTTGAAAGAACATGATAAACCATGAGGACGGTAGGTAGTAGAATTCAAGAAATTATGGTGGCCCCACTGGACACGTGCAAAGATTTCCAAGCGACAAAACAAATAATACAGCAACAGCATATTGCCCCACTCACCCCTCATCTTGTACCCTTTTCGTTTTATTTTTATTATTACAATCATTTACTTTTTTTCCACTTTTGATTAAAAATTAATATTGCTATTGGCTCGAACTCGACCATGTGCTAGTCTTCCTTTTGCTCCTCATTTCACTTAGACTACCAATGACAGAACAGACCTTCACAATTCTTCTTATGCCTTTCCAATTCTGTGAGAAGCATTTGAAGTTGAAAACAACAACATCAACCCCATGAATTGATTTATGCCAGTCTCTTGAGCTTTCAGGTTATTTGAGCTCATTGCTCTAGTATCTTCTAATCTTCTTCATAATTCTCTTCTATGTTCATGTATGTAATTTCCCTAATTAGTCAACATCACCTTTTCTATTGTTCCAAAGATTTCTTTCTTTAGGTCTGCTTGTCAATCACTTTCACAGAGGCAAATTTGCTGGAGAAACAATGAACCAAATTGCAATTCAAGTCTTGAGGTAAAGAAAAGTTCTTGCATATGGAAAATTCTTGGCATATTATAGGAGGAAGAAGACAATCCGTGCAGTGTAAATTCAAATAGCTTCCCACCCCCCCCCCCAAAAAAAAAAGCTCAACAAGAAGCTGTACAGTAAATATTTTTGAATCCATGATATTTTGCTTTCTTCAGTACTGTGCTTTTGGCAGAAGAATTGTCAACAAGATCAAAGAGCACTACAGTTCACTGTTACAAAGTAATTCCAATTGTTTCTCTGTTCACATACTTCATAATCTAAATCACTATCAGAATATCTAAAGTATAGATAACAATACTATAAGGAGAATGATTGGTTATGTGCATAAAAGCACTTAAATATGTAGCTACATCTGATGCACATTCAACAACCAGTTCAGAATCATATCAGCAGCGTCAAAGGGCTATTTTAGCTCAGTTTAGGACGCCTTCCCTTCATCTATTATCAGATACAGGTAATCTCTCTATCCCGTATATGCAAGTTTCTTCACGGATCAAGCTCTACTTTGCTTTCCAGAACCTACAAGTTACAACTACATAGGTGCCCTTGACAGTAAACACAGCCATATGAATATATTAGTTGATAGGATATCAAAATGTGCGTCTGCAAAGACAACAAGATCAGAATCTGTTAAGGGTCCTATGTTCTAATTTGAGACGACACTCGGCTCATACATCTCTGACTTTTCATAGTTCTCTTGAGAGGCTTGTAGAGTCATGGTAATGACTAAAAACTACCCCTACTGACCAACTGACAACTTGCTGTCATATTTTCAGGGATTATGATTACTTCCTTGATTTCTTGTTCACAGTTCACGCACCATGTTCTAAACATTCTGCATTAATGTCTAATAAAATATATTAGATGATGAAACAGTAATATTACCTACAAAATTGTCAGGTCCCTGTCTCATTTCAGGTATTTCCATTTAAACCCTTTTCATGTTAAGCATCTATGTACTGACCTATATCTAGAATGAGATACGCCGGTAAGAATGATGAAAACAACACTTCCTAATTAAAGATTAGCTACTTCATGCGACTCAACACTGAACTTCCTACTCTCAAGCACAAGAAATCCAAGGATTCTAAACAAATCTGAATCCACTAAAATATATATATATATATATATATATTTTAATCTGCTGTTACTTGTTTCATCAGAAGCCGGAGAAAAATACTTCAATATTTGCGTACCTCTTCGTAAAGCAGCTTTCAAAGGTGATTGGAAAGCAGTATGGCACATCATAGAACAAGGTTTTTGACCCTTCTGACTGCGGCCATAACCAAGGGTTGGTTAACGTTTCTTCATGTAGCAGCAGGAGCAAACCATGTCCACCTGGTTGAAGAGTTGGTGAAGTTAATGAAGGAAAATGACTTGGAGTTGCAAGACTACAAAGGGAACACTGCCTTCTGCTTTGCTGCTGCAGCTGGGAACACCAAGATTGCTGAAACAATGCCACACAAAAAAGTACTTTTGCCAACTCTCAGGGGTGGACAAGGAGTGACATCTATTGTCATGGGGAAAATAGAGATCATAGCAAGTAAGCTTGAAGTAAACATCTCTTCTCATTATGTTATAAACTCTTTAAGCTACTCTTTGCTCATTGACAAATTCAATTATTTTTATATATTTTGGTATCTTTTATATGAGTTTTGTCAGCTTAATTGGTCCCTTTTTGCCTTAATTGATTTATTTTATTTTATTTTGAATTATTATTTTATAGGGGCAAAATTGTCATATTTTGATTTAATTGTGACTAATTGATTTTTGAGGACAATTAATGCTACCTTATCCTTGAATTTTGCTTGCAGGTTCTTGGAAGATTTAAAAATTAAAAAAAAAAAGAAAAGAAAAGAAAAATAAAATTAAAATAATAATAATAATGGGTGGGGCAAAACGTTGCGTTTTGCCCCACCCTAATAATTCAACATTCATCATCTTCTCCAGGAGGCGGGGGACGCAAGGAATAGAACACACACACGCGGCTGGCGGCAGAGGAGCAAAACAGAGGAGGCGCACGCACGAACCAGAAGCAGACGCCAGAACGAAACGAAGGACCATAGCTTCACGGCAAAATCACTCCTGCAGATTCCATCTTCATTGTTCTTCATGGCTGAACCGAATTGGAATTTTGGTGGAGCTGTGGTGATGGCTAGGAGTAGCTAAATCCTTCCAATTCTCTAGAGCAATGGTTATGGCTTGAACTTAGAGCTTCAAAGGGGAGTTTCAACTCTTCTAATCTTTACTTCTTTCATTATAATTGTGATTTCTAGATCTTAGAATGAATTTTATAATGTTTGAATGGGCTGTGATGATTTATATTTGTATTGAGATTGGTTGTAGTTGTTGGAATCTTTGATTAGCATTTAACATTATGCTGTGATTAACTTTAATTTCTTTACATTGTACTGGGTCAGACTATGTTTTGAAATTATTGTGAACATTTAGTGGTAATTCAAGGTGGCTTGGTTATTGGACTAAAAATGTTAATTGCTTTTCTTTGATTTTCTTTTTGGCTAATTGTGTTGAAACAGTTTAATTGTGAATAATTAATATGCAAAGTGGCTTGGTGTTGATTATTCTAATTAAACCGAGTCTAGGGGTGGCCTTTAGAGTCTTTTGAATTTAGCTAACTCCCAAATTAATTGAAGTAATGATAGCCTTAATCATTGTGCTAGAGGATTGCTTTTCCATTTGCTATCACTTGTTAATTCTCTTTGTTTATCTCATTCATATCCATTTTATAAACTAAAAATCCAAAAATTATTTACTCATTTTACATCCTTTTAAATTTTGCCAATCAGGACAAGAAAATCAATCCCTTTTCAAGTCAATTCTTTATTTTTGATACTTAGTTGCTTAGGATTTCAAATAAAGGCTCCTCAAAGTGAAACGACCCGAGTTTTGCACTATATTGTATTGTTTGGATTTATTTTTGATTGGGAACCCCAAGGTGAACGACAAAGGCTCTCATCACTCATACTTGTGCTAAATGGTATGACAAGCTAACTTTCACTGTAAACTTGGAGGGATTTAGCTTTCGAACCAGTCAAGTCATGTTTGCTACAAGCATTGGAGGGCAAGAATATCTCTCTAGAAACATGAAGCTTTCACACAGACCCTCATGTTTCTTAATTCAGTTGGTAGAGTTCAATATACAGGGTGTACCTGACAGAATGAAAGGCTTAACCAATAGATTACCGTCCTGCAATTGATGACTGATCAAAGTGCAAATAATTGACTGTTTCAATTATCATTTTCAATTTTCTCGATATTGCATGCTTAGAGTGCTCCAACTTATCATATGTATGATTGGACTTGCAGTGCGTGAACCACAAGCACCTCACTTAGTTACACATATCTAAGGCACTGTATGAATTGTGACCAAAGAAGTTGAACCATATACAGATAGACACCAGCAATTAAGCATTAGAATTTGCAATTCAAGCATTATTGGCACATTTTGCAGATTTAGCCTTGGTACTGCTACAAGGGAGGCCAGAGCTAGCTTTAGCTCAGGATGGAGACAATGCCACGGTTTTACATGTCTTAGCTCGAAGCCTTCAAATTCTCGTTGCCAGAGTTCAGCATGTCAAAAACAAATCATGAAGTCCAGTAAGTGAGTGCAAATCAACACTATCAGGAAAACGAAGTCATTAGATTATTTTTCCCATTTATGTTATTTAATGGGCTGAAGTAGAAATATTTAATATTCTTGATTACTTGAAAGAAGGAAAGAAGGGTGCTGAGAGAAGTTACCCTCAGTTCTTGCTTTAAAGATTCTTAAGAAAGAAACGGTTCTGTTCTTGCTTATTCTTATATTACTTTTGATACAAAAAAGATACCGAGCAAAGATGCTTGACTCATAACTAAATGTATTCATCCAAGGGTAAGACTAGGAATAGATTGTCAAGGGCCAATTCAGCTCAAAATATCAAGCTGCAATGTGGCATTTTTCTGTAAGTTCATCCATTGCTATGTTGCAGTATCTAACTAGCCCTTCATTTGAAAACACTTTAGGATTAAGTGTCGATACAGTTACGCCACACTTTTGTGCTAAGAGGTGGGAAGGATTAAACTCTAGACTTCTTGGTTAAATACTCTAATTTTATGCTAATAGCAAACTCAAAAAGTTTAAATTATGAAGCAAAAACAGAGCAATATTACAAATGCTGTAAATATATCAATACTTTGAGGAATTGGTTTTTTAAGAAGACATTTTCATCGTCTTACATTTTCATTACATAATTGAATTGTTCCAGGTGTGAAGCAGAATCTGGCTGTTGAGCTTGCTAGGAATATCTGGAATAAAATTCTTCCAGACAAGTCAAGCATGATGAGACACATAAGAGAACCTTCCCAAGCTATATTCAACACCACTGAAGTTGGAAATTTTGAGTTTCTAGTGGAGCTTTTGAGCACCTACCCTGATTTGATGATCGAAAAGTATAGCAGAAACCGAAGTATAATTCACATTGCTGTTTTGCATCGTCTTGCTAGTATCTTCAATCTCATATATGAAACAAGCTCAGACATGGACTTCATAGTTTCTTCTGTGGATAGTATTGATAAATGCAATTTATTGCATTTTGCTGCAATTCCTTCTTTGCTTAGACATACTCTATACCAAGTACTTCTGTAGGTCTCTGTTCCGACCAAATAAACATATACTTTACTAGACCCTGTAATTTCTTTGTATGAATAGAGTAAGTTTAGTTTGGTCAAAATGTATTGTGTTTAAGTGCAGTGGGGTGTACATATGGCCAAATTAAAGGCAAATGCAATTCTATGTTAAGATATATATATTTCATGGATTTTTCCCCAGTCTTGAATTTGATTAACGATTGAATTATTCTGTTGTAAAAGGCAAGCTAGAGGTGTGCATTGAGAAGTCCATTAAATTTAGACTAACTAGTGATGGGAAACAAAAAAGCCTCACAAAATTAAACATGGTAAAATAATATAAAAATAAGTTATGCATCAGCGTTAAAAATAGCCACTCTAATAGCATATTTTAACTGCAATATCTTATTTCACGGTCAGTGTAATTTATTATATGGCAAGGAACAAAAGGCAGAGATTAATATATTTTACTCTTTCCGGTCCTTATTATAAGCTTGAAATGAATAATTCACAAATAACAAACAATTAGTTAAATTTAGTTAAAAACAATAAATATGTTAGAAATAAACTTTTATTTTTAAATATGCCTTTATAATAAATGAGAAAAATGATGAAATAGAATGTGTAAAAAATATAATGAGAGAAAATAATTAAGAGCAACATTAAAAAAAATGCATTCAATATTAAAACAAACTTAAATTGAAGCTTATAAAATGAAGTATATTCCTTTTTAAATTTGAAACTTATAAATAGAATAAGAAGGAGTAATTTTTTAGTGGACAACATGGAACGAAGCGCCAAACATTTCAAAGAGGCGACGAATTGAACAGACGCGTTTAATTAAGAAACCGCATTGCGCCATGCAGGATAATTTCCACTTCCAGGAACATAGAATATTAGAATCTGAAGCCCTCAAATTTATCAATAGTAATTAAGACATTGTATGGTAGTTATTTGCGATAAGAAGGTACCTGAGAAACTTAAAGGATAATTTTATCGGACTGCTATAAGACCAGCTATGATGTATGATAGTGAATGTTGGGCAATAAAGGGAAAACAAGAGCACAAAGTCGGAGTAGCAGAAATGAGGATGTTGAGATGGATGTGTGGTCATACAAGAAAAGATAGGATTCGAAATGAAAAGATCAGGACAAGAGTCGGTGTGGCACCTATCCAAGAGAAAATGGTTGAAAATCGCTTAAGATGGTTTGGACATGTGCAGAGAAGGCCTTTGGAGGCCCCGGTGAGGAGGGTGGATCAAACAAGATGGAGTCCCATAAAAAGAGGCAGGGGAAGACCAAGAAGAACGCTGAATGAGGTCATTGAACGAGACCTCCTAATCAACAACATATCTAAGGATTGGGTTGTTGACAGAGCACGATGGCGTCGTGTGATTCATGTAGCCGACCCCACCTAGTGGGATAAGGCTTGTTGTTGTTCTTCTTCTAGTAATTAAGACATTGTGTTGAATTAGCAATTTACCTTAACATATTTAGAAACATGAAATATTCCTATTGATTGCATGATAAGGGGTTTTTAATTAATGCATAGTTTTAATAGATATAATTAATAAGAATATTTTAGAAAAATGAACATGCATAATATATCTATCACAAATAACTAACTTAACTAATTTTCTCAATATTTGTAAATTAATTATCTCAAGTATTAAATATAAGAAATAGTAATTTGGCACGAAGGAAGGTTTATTACGGGACCCACACAATCTATAAAGGCGTGTATCTATGAAGGATAAATTCATGATACGCATAGAATCCGAATGAATTATTAAAATCATTCTCACGTTTCAAAATTATAACTATACTGGTTAATTAGGGGCCGCGGCTGCACAATATGAATTTAGTCAAACAATTGATATTTTAATGGTCTTCTAGTTAAACTATATATTGACCAGTTGTTGTTTGTGAATTGTGAGTTGTGACTATAGCTAGCTAGGACAGCCTGGCCACAGCTAGCCAAGCATTTTCATATATGGCAACACTATCTTAGGATAAATAAGGAATTTTATCAAATTAAGAGAAAATTATTAGCACTCCTTTCCTTAGTGTAAGAATTATTTACTCCCTTCAATTCATAATATAAGTCACTTAGCTTCTAGCAAGAATAGTTTGATTCAAAATATAGTCATTTAGAGAATAATCAATACTTCCTTACCAATTATGTCCCCTCTGTTAATGTTTAAATATAACTTCTTATATTTCTCTTTCTCATTCACAACCTCATTTAATATTAGCAAAGGTGAAAAAAGTTTTTCACTTTGAGATTAGATTGAATGAGTACTAACTACCTCATTTAATATTAGCAAAAGGTGAAAAAAGTTTTTCACTTTGAGATTAGATTGAATGAGTTAACTACTGGAGTAACTAATTTGACGAGGTTAAAAAAAAAATTAAATAAACAAATTACCTAATTCTATCAAAAATTTTCCCTTCATTTTTCAATTCCTATAGTTTGCAAGCCAAAAACACAAAGTTTGAAGTGAGACACGTGTTTGTTTTTTTTGGGGGCGGGGGGGTGGCTCACATATCACCGACACGGCTTTAACGCTCTCTAGTTGAAGCGGTCGTCTGCTTCCTCCCCAATAAACTTACGTACATTAGTTCGAAACAGCACTTTCTCTGTAAATTACTACAATTCTTCATTTATTACTCATTCAACAATAATCTCTTAGATACCTTCCTTCCATGTTAAGCCACGCTAAGCTATATGTGTATATATATCTACGTTCATTCCTCCCCAAGCTTCATTCACAGCAAACCCTAGCTAGCTATCTCTCTCTCGCTCTCTCATTCCTCTACTAAGCTTCATTCAGGCTTCATTATTATTATTCACAGCAAACTAAACCCTATCGTGGAAGAAGGAGCTAGCAGTATGAGTTCTTCAAGCATCAACATCCAGAGCATTTTATCCCCTCCGCCTCCTCGTACTCATGAGGGCTCTAACATCAGACCAGGCACTCGCATCCCAAACACCAAGGATCATTTTTCCAAGAGTCGATGATGGCTCATTTCATAATTCCCTATTTTCTCAGTTTAATATAATTAATCTTCTACACACACACAGGCCCCCCTTCTGAATTACTTACTAGAAATCAATTTAGGTGACGTTCTTTATGAGGAGAAGCGCTTCTTGTTATAACCCTTGGATATCATTTCCATGCAGATGAATCTTGCGGATGAAGCGGACGCCATTATATTGATTCTGCAGTTTAAGTAGTTGCATGTGTGTGTGTGTGTGTGTGTGTGGGATGCATCAATTTGACTGTGTTCTTTATTATTCTTTATTTGTTCGATTTTATGTCTACATGTTTGGTTTGATTATTTGGTATGTACCACAAACATTGGAGTTTAATATACTGATGTTCATTTGAAAGCTGCTTAATCTGTAAATCTGTTTCCTTGTACTTTCTGTTTGCTTTTTGTGATCATTGGGAATAAAGTAAGACAGTTCCGATCCCTTTATGCAAATCGTCGGCGCTCAAAAGGCGTGAACGCCGCATTCCATATGTACTCCTCTTTTAATTTATTCAACACACTATATATGAAATTATATCTCTCTTTTCAGCTTCTTATGATGCGTACAACATATAAATTAATTAGTCCATTTAATATTAATTGAAGATCTAATGGAATCATTCCCCCACTTACTATTTTTGGCTTCTACAAAACTAAATAAATCGTATGTCACAATTTGAAACTTCTTCTGGCGTGAGCCTCTGCTAAAAGTTTCGGGCCCGTTTGAAATGATTGAAACATATTGTTAACACCAGAATTGCCGTTACGTTGAACTAACCATGGTTTTCACCACCTGATTAAAATATAATTTAGTCACGATTTTACCACTCTGTATTTTGTTATACACGGCTCATTTACTATTTGTAAAAGAAAATTTTGGCAAAAAATTGTGAAAAACATTGTTGTTATGTAGTTTTGTAACAAAAATAATTGGGGGATTATATATCCCGTTATATCTTCAAATATTAAATCTCCAATTTCGCAGAGTGCGTATAGTAGAAACAAATAGCCATCAATTTACAAATAAATTAATTGATTAAAATTAGGGGAGTGATGCTTCTTCTTTTTTCCACCCCTGACGAAAATGACAATTATTATGAGACGCGAAAAAGATCCAATAAAAAAAAACTTTAATGGGGAAAGGGCCAGACATGATGGGACACTGCACGAAACTTTTTATACTGTTCTCGTTGTAACAAAAGGCAAACAAACAAAAAGTACAAATCCCATTTTTGCAAGTAGATATAGACAAAAGAATACTGAATGAAACCTAGACACATGAAAAACGAACAGATCAAGAGATGGAACAAAAAATAAGTCAAAGAACATGATTAGCCAGCTACATATGCAAACTCTACTTCCGTTTTCTTGCTTTATTATGGAAACCACTTGACTCTCCATTCTCAAAGACGCTTGCTCGCTCCACAATCTGCGTGAAGACGAGAACCAAATTATGATCCAATATAGAGGGAAACAAAGGGGGAAAATGTAAAAAGAGAATCCAATCCCGAAACAATAGTTTATTGTCTGGGAGGGAGACTCCTCTTGCTCTGATGCAGGATCGTAACATTATCAGTGTATATATGGAAGATGAAGGTAGCTGACGGATGGAGAACGAAGATACCCACGAGAAGAAATTAAGTGTTTGATCTGGAAACGATTTTGTGGGCAGTGGGGATACGAGTCCCAGCTGAGGGAGTCGTAGGCTGAGATCGAGAAGGGGGATGTTTTGCGTAGGAAAAAAACATTGTGAGGGTTTGTTTTCCGATAATCCATTTTGCGTCGATCGGTAGGGTTAAAGCCTGAATGAAAAATATTGGAAATTGGAATGATCAGCGGCGTTCGATAAGCCATGAAGCAGGCGAGAAATTGAAGAGACGCGTATAATTAATTAATAAGCCGTGTTGCGCCATAGAGGAGAATTTCCAGGAACGCAGAGTGTGAAGCCCTCTAATTTAGTATAAGCGACCAAGCGTCTGTATGTGTATAAGCAAGAGATTACGAAGAAGAAGAAGAAGGAACTAAGATTTGTGTTGGATTAGTAATTTACAGAGAAAGTTCTGAGAGATCGGGATGCCAAACGTTTCGCTACGTATAATCTGGGCGCCTGCAAATCTTTGCGTGCGTGTACGGTTTTATCCCTAACTTGGGTTTAATTTCACCTCCATAACCTTTGCTCGTTTATATCTTTGACGTCGCCTCTTCCGATTAGATGGATTGCTTACTCCATGTGGGGCCCCCATACCCTTCGTCTATCATGTATAAACTTCAGTTTAATAATTCACTAGGTCTCTCAAAAATATTTATTTAAGTTGCAAATATCAATAGGGATAAATACGAAAGTCTAGCTAATTAAGTTGCAAATCAACAACTAATGACCGTTAAGGATTGTCCGTATGAATTGTACAATCTGTAGTTTATCTTTTAATAAAATTCTTTTGGGACCTCAGTCTCATTAAATTGAAGTTTCGGAATCTAATAACTACTACCTCCGGTCCTTAATATAAGATTTTATTTGACTTTTATTTTGGTCCTAAATATAAGACCCCAATCCACTTTATCTCTCATATTTATGTATTTTTTTCTAAGGTAGTCCTTCTAATAATAGTAGTTCTAGCTAATATACTTGATTAGCAGGGATATTTTAGGAAAGACAACACGTATTTATTATAAATAACTAACTTAACTTCTTTCCTTAATCTCCTCAAATTAGTCAACTAGCTCTTATAATTAGGACCGGAGCTAGTATCATTCTCCCTAATATATAATGTACAATACAAATTAATTAGTTGTGATCCGCAATACAAGTCTTATTATCCCAAATGTATTACCTAATTCTAAATATAAGTTGACTTTGATAAATGTCTATCATTGAACCGACCCGATCTATATATAATGGCGTGTATATGGGAATGGAAGATAAATTCGTGACACGCTTGTTTAAATATTAAAGTTCAAATGATGGACAGATAGAATCCAAATGAATTAAAAACAATTGCATTCATGCATGTTATGTAATTATAACTGTATTGGTAATTAGATGAAGCAAGCACGCGCCCTCACAATATTAATTTAGTTATAAAGAGTTGATATTTTATTCATCATCTTGTTAAACTGTTTGATCTGTTTGGTGATTAATTATAGCTAGCTAGGACAGCCTGGCTACAGCTATCCAAAAAATTTGTGAACCACATCATCATAACAACATTTTTCGTATCATGGAAAATTGAGATTTTAATTCCTAAATTCTAGTTTTCCTTCGCTTTAATTAATTTCAATTCCTATGATTTACAACCTTTACAATTGGCATATCAACCCAAAGAAAAAGGACCGTGCCAAATTAATAACATAGATGATAGAAATTTCCCATGGCTGATTAGAAGATTAGTGATTAAATTAATTGATTTGTGAAGTATAAACAGAAAAAAGAGGGAAGTTTGAAGATTGAAGTGAAACACGGCGTCCGTTAAGTATTTGTGTCCACATTATAAACAACTCATGATGACGTAATTAACTACTCCATATTTAATCAAACCGGACATAACCGGCAAAGATTTCCATGCAGAAACGAGGTGGGTGGCCAGGGCCAGGGGGTGTTCACACGTACTCTACGACGTTCCTTGAAGTTATCGCCCATCCATGGCGCCCAACAAACTGAATAAAGGACTTGACCGCCAGCACACAACCATCGCCCCTACATATCACCGACACGGCTTTAACGCTCCCTGTTGAAGTGGTCGCCTGCTTCCTCCCCAAATTACGCACATATTAGTTCGAAACAATAGAACTTTCTGGTAAATTACTAATTCATTTATTAATCTAACAATAATCTCTCGGCTAGCTTGGCTTCCTTCCATGTTAAGCCGCGCTACGCTATATATATATATATATATATATCTACCTTCATTCCTCCTCAAGCTTCATCACTATATATATCTCTCTCTCTCTCTCATCATTAGTCTTTCTGCTTTGCCTCTCGAAGAGGAAGCTTCATTCAAAGCAAACCCTAGCTATATCTACTCTAATTCCTCATTCATCATCATCAATTATCTTTCCCCCCCCTGTGTCGATATATCCGCTTCATCGTCAAGCTTCATTATTCACAGAAAACCCTATCTGATCTATCTCTCTGATCAATAATCTGTGGAGGAAGAAGAAGAAGAAGCAGTATGAGTTCTTCAAGCATCAACATCCAGAGCATTCTTTGCCCTACGCCTCCTCCGACGCAGGGTTCTAAAAGCAGGCCAACCACTCGCATTCCAAATACCAAGGATCACTTCTCCAAGAGTCGATGATGACATTTCATAATTCCATGCATTTCTCAGGTTAATATATACATATGTATATTCACTCGTTTTTCTTGTTACATCTTCGTTCTCGATCAGGTTCATGCTGGTTGGGGAAATGTTTTTACTTGTTTATTTCCATCATAACAGAAGCACACTATGTTACTTATAACCCTTGGGTTTCATTTTCATATTTGCAGATTAATCTTGCGGATGAACCCGCCACATCATTGATTATGGATCGTTAATGATTGGGTCACATGAAGGGAGAATCGAAATAGTTGCAAATATACGTAGGGCACATTACTATACATTTGTTACAATCTTATTTGTTCGTTTTTATGTTTGATTTCATTATTTGTTGTCTCATACAAACAGTGGAGTTAGTTAATAATATTCGTTTATTCGAAAGCTGCCTCCTTCGTAAATCTGTTTCCTTGTACTTTTTGTTGTCATTTGAATAAAATAACACAGTTGCGATCAGTGTCTATCAAATGGCACATATGTAAAGCTAAGTATCAAGTTTATATAATTTTGAGGGACGAAAGTGCATAATACCTATACATAATATCAAGAAAATAAAATTAAAAATTTGGAGGGTCAAAGCCAATCCCTACTCTGATCTCCACCTTCGTGTGTGGGTTCCATCAACCGTCTCTCCCTCCGAGTTTTTAGATTCGAAGTGTTCAACATATAATAAATTTGAACGGAGAAGTCGTGTTTAATAGAATTTCCAGTTTAAATAAAGATTGCTGAGTGGAGTCAACTTTCCGATCTGCAGGGCGTGTGTGTGTGTGAGGGGGAGAGAGAGAGAGAGAGAGAGATTAAGTTCAACTACTAAAACGTATTTGAGAAGTAATAAAGAAATGTACAACTTTTGGTAGTAAATCAACTTTTAACAACTTACTGTATGACATGAAACTCCTATAACTTACATATGTAAACCTTAATTATTTGTATCTTTTGAATGTTTGAAACATTCAATCCATGTAAGTTCTTGGAAATGCCTTCTCGGAAAAGGTAGCGTGTAATATTCATTTAAATGATGTTGTAAGGTCAGTTATAAAAATTATTATAAGGTTCAATACTTCGAGATGGATCACAGCATTTTATTTTATCCCTTATGCACCGATAAATGAATAGAATAATAATATTATATATAATGTTATCGGTTTTATAAAATAAAGTTTTCAAATTCTCTCAGTTGAAGAGATTTTGTGAGAAGAAGAAAATTAATGCAGTTATATATGAGGCATACATATCATACATTGAGGACTGATATCTGTTTTTCAAATTCCATATGCTCTTATAAATTATTATTTAATTCCTTCCGGCAGAACAAACTCGCCTGTCTGTATTTACTTTTTTAACCTTAGACATTTAACTGAACCCATTTTTGAATTTTTAAAACGGAAAAGATCATTTCTGATCCAATCAGAAATGAAGGCTTCAAAGTGCATACACGTTAAAGACAAATTAACTTTATCTTAAAAATGGAATTGATTCTACGTACAGTGCCGAACTTTATTTGATTCCAATGATTCCATAAAAGACTGTTCTTTTATCTTAAAGAATAATTGTAGCCTTTTAGATAAAAACAGATACGGAAATTTCGGCATTCCATATCACTTAGTCGAAAGTTCTTGCTCCATCGACTTTTACATGTATCTATATTATTTTCTTGCCCATACAACTTTCTTTTCAGAATTAGGACTCAACATTATTAAAATTCTATATATATCAACTTTCCAGTTTTCATGGGTATACTATAAGGTCAACTAAAATGTACTCATCTGGTCTTTAATATAAGACCCATTTAACTAATTTGATTAGATTAAGGAAGTTAGGTAAGTTAATTATAAGAAATGTGAAATGTTTTTCCTAAAACACCATAATTATCTTTCTTAATACCCCTTTCCCTTTTCTACTTGATTATGGTTGAGGGAGTATTCATAGAGGTAATTTAATGAAATTGATAAATATGAGAAATGGATCTTATATTTAGAACCAAAAAACCAACTCAACAATTGAGTCCTATATTAAGGAATGGAGGAGTTTGAGAAGTAATTTGGTAAAGTTATGTTATGTACTATACATGGCCGAAAAGATAAAAAGAAAAGTGCGTATACTATATATGTTTATAAAGACAAACTTCACCTTAAAAGTGAAATTGATTATTCTAGGTACAGTACCAAACTTTATCTGATTCCAAGATTCCATATAATAAACAACAGATAAAGTATAGGGACATAGCTTTCGAAAAGGTCCTTTCAAATGGATACTGTTGCCATTATTGGAAGTGATTGCTCAATACAAGCTAAGTCAAATCCAGACGTAAAACCAAACAACAACCAAATTGAAGAATTACGACTCTTTTTAGTAATCTAGCTAGAGGCAAAGTGACAAATTAAGAAAATGAATAAATAGTGCGTGGGTGGTGTGTGATAGTTGTCCTGTGTGTGCGCGCGGGTTTTCCGCTTCCATTCTTCCTTTTTCAAGCCTCAGCCCAATATCAATGGCACTTCACCACATGCTGCATCAAAATTAAAAAAAATTGAATGAGAAAAAAAAAAAAGGACAACAACTGTACACCTAGAAAATACAAGCAAATTTGATAAATGATATAATATATCATACATGTATACATGTTTATTTGGATATTGTGATGTATCGAATATTCAAGATAGAACAAGTAAATTAATCAATTATTTACGGGGAAAAGCCGCTTTTGGATCTTGATCGAGTTAGTTATACATAAACTACTTCACATTGAAAAAAATTGAAATAAAATTCTTTGTAACTCGTTTACGATTATTTCACACCGACCCACCCGCACACTTTTCTATTTGTCTGAGCTACAAGAAATTACGGTTACGAAATAGACAGGAAGTGGTGATAAGGAAGTGTTTCAAAATCACTTCAAAGTAAGTGAGAGTGTTCATTTAGAAAGAACATAATTAATGAGTATGTAGACCTTAAATTAAGAAATGAAGGGGGTGTATGTAAAAAAAAAGAGAGTAAAATAAATTAGTTAACCCGCATAAATCAGCGAGGTCTCTTAGAAAAGACATCCTGGGCAGTTGGGATTCGAGTGCCAGGTCTTGTCGGAGGATTCTGAGGAGATGGCCTTGAAGGGCTGAAAATCTTAGGAGTGCTAACGTTTCCAGAACTCATATCTCTGATTCCAAAACAGGATTATATTTGATGATGATCTGATCTGTCTCACAGATTATTGATTATTTTGCTTTGTTTGAAGCTTGAGTATCGACTACTTATATAGACAGACAAGCTTGGCATTATGGTCCAACGTTGAAAGAAGGAAATTAATGGGAAGTAACCAAGTGGTTGTTAAGTATTTTACATGAAGACATTAATTTGTATATGAATTAATTCATTACTGTAGTTGGCAAATTAAAACCAGCGTTGGATTAGGGCACAAGTTAATAATCAAACTCTTAGGCCAACTCTGCGCCCCTCTCTCTCTCTCTCTCTATCTATATATATATATATATATATGAAAATCCTTAACATAAGTTTGATGAATGAGTCGCATAGAATTGAAGCTCTGTTTGAGAAGTATGGACTTTGAATACGCGATTTAGGAATTTTTCTGCATGTTTTCCCTCCGTCTCAGGGGTATGCTTACTCGGCGTGATGTCACAGGGCTATTTTTGACCTTTTGGATGTGAAGAACTTGACCACGTCTTCGTTGTAGGTGTACATTATCATCTTGTGACTTCAAATCCCCGAAATTCTTATCCTTCAACTAACATGTCTAGTAATCTTTTCCCATTATACTGTTAAATCAATTATAAGTAAATATGCATAGCTTATTATAATATATATATATATGTATACATTTTATAAAAATTATTTTTTTGATACGCGGATTTTATATAAATTATATTATAACTATACTGGTCAACGTTAACAACGACCGTAGCATCATATAAAATTAAAGGTCCTTTTTTATTTAACAAACGAAATGTGACACGGGCGATGATGTCGTCCTGGTTAAGGTACCTTAATTTGTGTCCGAATTAATTAATCTCCTTCATGGACTATGTGGTGGAATTTTCACCTTAATTTCTTGGCTTTTCCCTGTTTATTTTTTTTCAATATTATAAGCAGTTGATATTTTATTCATCATCTACTTAAAACTATTAATTAATATTTTTCATTGCTGATTAGATTAGTTATTAATTTAATGGATGTATTAAATAAAAAAAGAGGGAGATCTGAAGTCTGAATTGAAACACGTCGTCTGTTAACAAAAAAAAAAAAAAAAAGGAGCCGTATGTCGGATTAGTTGGAAACAGAAATTTCTCTGTAAATTACTGATTCATTTGTTATATTAAATCAAGAAGAATCTCTTATTCATTCCATGTTCAAAGAAAACTCCATCCCCTCTATCTCTCTCATCAATAGTCTGTGGAGGAAGAAGAAGGAGAAGCAGTATGGGTTCTTCAAGCATCAACATCCAGAGTGACGTCTTGATATATATATATAATATATATTCATTCCTTTATCTTGTGACATCTCGGTTCTCGATCAGGTTCATCATGCTCGCTCTCCTGAGTAGGGGCGATGTTTTACGTGTTTATTCCCATCATAATAAAAGTATTTTATTATGTTATTATAGCCCTCTTTGGGCTTCATTTTCATATTTGCAGATAATTAATCTTGCGGATATTGATTATTATATATGGATATAATAATTAAGTGGGTCGACATAAAAAGAGAATCCAAGTGTGCGTACGTGGGGCACCATAATTAACGTGATTATGTTCTGTATCCTGTTTCTTAATTTGATTACTTGTTGTCTGATACAGACAATGGAGTTAATAATATTCAATTGAAAGCTGCTTCATTCCTTAATCTGTTTCCCTGTACTTGCAAATATGTCGTCGGCACGCAAAAGGTCAAAACTGAACGCTGCATTCGATATGTCTCCACTTTTAATTTAATTAAAGACGACGACGAAAGAGTGTGTGTATGTGTGTCACTGTTTTCAACTTCTTATGGTACTTACAAAATAAATAAACTAGTCCATTTATTATTGATTTAAAGATCTAACGGAATAAAATTTTGATTCAGTTATCACTTGAGTTTTAAACAATTAGTCCATATGGTTTTGTCCATTTAAATATTGTTTCTTACATATTTTTAAAAAATAAAATTGTATACATATATATCATGAAACTTAAAAACTAAAGTTTTAAATGATTAAAACTAAAAGGATTGAGTTGCATTAAGTCAAAGTTTAAAGATTAAATTACAACTAATCAAAATTATAGGAGCCAAAAAGTTAATTTCCCCAAATACAAACGGGGGAGTTTTCAGCATTCCATAATAGTTCATCAAATTTCTCGTATCCATGTGTTTTCTTGCCCCAGAACATATATATTTATATAATCACGGATGTTTTCCAAATGTTTCCGAAAATTGAATTCATCTGTACATAAATATGCTAATATTGACGATATGATAATATCCGTTGGATCTAATAATAATAATAATAATCAACCTTCACTAAATGCTTAATTTCTAATCGAATGTTGGATATCGTTCACTTTTATTGGGATTGATTATTATCTACGTAATTCAATTCTGGGAATAGCCTAATTTCAATATATATCGAGCTTAATTAAGGCTTTCTTACAAACAGACCGTGTGGGTTCCATATCAACCTTTCTTGTCATCGCTTGCTCTATCAGTTTCTAAATTCAAAGCCTAGTAAATTTGACCGAATTGTCATATGCAAACAGAATTTTCAATTTAATTAAATAAGACCAACTAATTGAAACGTATTTCAGAAGTAACTATTACGTAAAGTTGTGATGGTTAAACTCAATTTACTGAGGTAAAATTAAATATCCAATAATAATAAATGAGAGATATAAATACTATATGGTATATGTGAATTTTTGGAATGTTTGAATTATTCAACTCATCATTTAAGTTACTGCAGGAAATGCCCCTTAATTGGCAAGAAAGAATGCAATATTATTTATTTGAATGTTATATTGGATGGTCAAAAAAAAGAAAAAGAAAAGTGCATATACTATACATAAAGACAAACTTTCTTGTTTCAAAAAGTAAAATAATTGATTCCCGTACAGCACCGAACTTTATCTTATTATTCAAAGATTCCATATAACAAACAACAAAGTATAGGGACATTGATTTCAGAAAGGTTCTTTCAAATGAATACTGTCTCCATTATTGGAAATTAATTACGCAGTACAAGCTTACTCAAATCCTGACGTAAAGCGAAACAAGAAGAAATTGAAGAAGAATTATAACTCTCTTTGGTAATCTAGATTACAAATATATTTGCCTTTGTACCTAGAGGCAAAGTGAACAAATTAAGAAATGAAAATAAATGCTGTGTTTTGGGCGTGCGTGTGGAATTGCCCTATATATATATATGGAGACAGCTTTTTTGCTTCCATCCTTCCTTTTTCAGGCCCCTCAATCCAACATCAATGGCACTTCACGACATGCTGTATCAAAATTAAAATAAAATTGAATGAGAGAAAAATATAAAGAAAAAATAAAAAAGGATATAAATACGCCTGGGAAATTCGAGCAAATTGAGGAATGATGTATCGCATATATACATATTATTTTGCTGGCCAAAAAAAAAAACATGTTTACATTGGATATAGTGATTATTAAGACTATTTTATGAGGAGGCACAATCCCTGAGGGAGGTCCTTTCAAAACAGGACGGGTAAATTAATCAATTCTTTAACGGGGAAAAGGCCGCTTTGAATTTTTCGTTATTTATACATAAAAAACCAGAAAAATAATGTTTAATATAACTTTTGGTTCCTTAAGTTTATCTTTATTTTGATTTTAATCTTTAAGTTTCAAACCATAAATTTTGGTCCTCAAAAACCAACGTTTTAATGGAAAGAAACTTGATAGACTAAAACTAAAATGAAAACAAATTTAAATGATGAAAACTTGTATTAACCCAAAAAACAAAATTCTTTTTGATTTGGTTTTGGATAAAGCTCAATGGCATCATGTAATCCATATAGCCAACCCCACCTAATGGGATAAGGCTTTATTGTTGTTGTTGTTTTTACCGTATAATGATTATTTCTCACACACACAGTCTTTTATTTGTCTGCGCCACAAGAATTAGGGTTGCAAAATAGACACCAGGTGATGAAACATCATTGGAAATTTTTTTTAAAAAAAATGGAATCCAATTCTTTTTTATTTTTTGTTACCGGAATCTATGTCTTTACTATCATGTAGAAGTTGAAGATCTACTTTTTCAAAGATTAAGAAGTATTTCAAAATCAATAAAAAAAGTGAGTGTTTAGATAGAAAGCAGATAATTAATGAGTATGTACAACTTGAATTAAGAAATGAAAGGAGTGTAATGAGAAAAAAGAAGTGTGTATATATGTGTGTGTGCGGTTAACTAACCTGCATATATCAGCGAGGTCTCTTGGAAAAGACATCCTGGGCAGTTGGGATTCGAGTGCCAGGTCTTGTCGGAGGATTCTGAGGAGATGGCCTTGAAGGGCTGAAAATATTAGGAGTGCTAACGTTTCCAGAACTCATATCTCTGATTCTAAAACAGGATTATATTTGATGATGATCTGATCTGTTTCACAGATTATTGATTATTTTGCTTTGTTTGAAGCTTGAGGATCGACTACTTATATAGACAGACAAGCTTGGCATTATGGTCCAACGTTGAAAGAAGGAAATTAATGGGAAGTAACCAAGTTATGTTGAGGTATTTACTTTGTATACGAATTAATTCATTAGTATAGTCGGCAAATTAAAACCAGCGTTCGATTAGGGCACAAGTCAATCAAACTCTTAGGCCACCCCTCTGTCTCTCTCTCTCTCTATATATATATATGTTGTACCATTTTATATTATGTGAAAATGGTTAACATAAGTTTGATCAATGAGTCTTATAGAATTGAAACACGCTTCATACCCAAGGACTTTGAAAATGCGATTTAGGAATTTTTCTGCATGTTTCCGCTCTGTATTGATATGGTTACGACGTTGCCTTTTCCAAGTTCCATTCTTGCCATATTCTACGTGATGTCACAGGGGTATTTTTGACCTTTCGGATGGGAACTTGACCAATGTCTTCGTTGTATCCTGCATGTCCCGGTATCTTTTCCTATTCTTTAATTAATTATAAGCCACTTACAATATGTAGCTTATTAGATTTTTTATATTATAGTATATATATACAGAGAGAGAGAGAGAGAGAGAGAGTTTTATATAAATTGTAACCACTATACTGGTCAATGGCTTATTGAAGAAGTTAATTTTAGACACAGCAAAATAGTTCATAAGATCCGCGTAACCAATCCCCACTTAGGGAGATAATTACATAAGGCTCTTAATGTTGTTGTGGATATATGCAGATGTATTTAATCATATACGTTTGTATGTGTAATATCTAATTAATTATGTGTGTGTATTTCGTTACCATTACATTTTTAGGTTATGCAGAATTTATAGAAAAATAGGTACTTTTTTATTTTTTATTATATAAAATTTGAGAAATTAGGTACCGTAATTATTTTTATATGATAAATGGTGCAACTTATATATTTGTACCGATGACTTGCTTTCTCTCCGTGTGTAGAGAGGGGGGAAAAGAAAGGAAACAGACGAAATACAATAATTCGTTCTTTTTTATTGGTTAAATAAAACAAGTGAGAGATTTTGCAACAAGCTATCGAGAATTCTCATTCCATTGACCTTTGAATATTGTGAAACCTTTTTTCCAAAGGGCTCAAAATTTCCATATCATCACCGACCGACTTTGCGGTGGAATTTTCACCTCAATCTATGGCTGGGTTTTTTATGTTTATTTTTATGCTTGGGTATCATAGACTGTAAATTCAAAACTTTTATAAAAAATATAATGTGTGCATGAATTATTAAAAACATTCAAGAGCCAACTTATAAATACTTTCTTTAAATTCAAACGAGAAAATCCTTAACACACAAATTTAAATTCTATTATTAGCATGAGAATTTTGTCGGTAAACAACATATAAATATTTTTATAATTCTTTTATGGAGTGCTCTTCTTAATTTAGATAATTTAGATCTATTTTATTTTATTTTTAATGGATATAAAATTCAAAATAAAGGTAATTTTAATTTTTTTTTATAAGAAAGTAATTTTAATGATAACCCAGGTTTGACCTTTTAGTTATGGAATCTAAAACTTTTTTAAAAAAAAAGAAAAAGAAGAGGAAAAACACAGAAAAATTATGAGGGAGGGGGTGAAAAATTCTAGAGGGGACCGTCAAACGTGGGGGTTGGGAAAGCACTCGCTTATGTTGAGCTTCATGTAAGCAAAAGATAAACGACAAGCCGTCAAACGTGGGGGTTGGGAAAGCACTCGCTTATGTTGAGCTTCATGTAAGCAAGATAAACGACAAGGACAAGGGAGAAAACCTTATGCCTGTTGTTGGGCCCTCTTCGGCTGCAACGCAATTCATGTGAGCTCGAAAACGTGTCGAGGTTCAGTTGGCCCCACGCCAAGTACACAGCATCACTAGCAAGGTCAACATATGGCCTCGAAAGCATCGAAGAAAGCCACTGAGAAGCTGAAACCTGGCAAGGCTCCATGGGAGTGGACCCACCTGATAATAGGGTGAGATTAGATTATCCGACCTCCAAAGGGGAGAGAAAAGGACATGAAAGTGCCTTTTCATAGAATTAGAGAAATTATTACGTAACTACTATGTATCTTTGGGATAACTAAATAGAATTAGGTCCAACATATATTAATTTAATATTTATATGTAATATCCAGTTACGCGTTTTCCAAATCACAATGGCCGCAGAATTAGAATCATATAAAATTAGATATCCTTCTATCCTCAGTATAAGACCTATTTAACTAATTTGATTATATAAAGAAGTTAAGTAAGTTAGTTAATTATAAGAAATATGACATGTTTTTCCTAAAACACTATAATCTTCTTAACATTCTCTCTCATTCTTCTATTTGATTATAGATGAAGGAGATCCAGAGGAGTAACTTAGAAAAAATTAATAAATATGATAAATAGGTCTTATATTTATGACCAAAATCAACTGAACAATTCTCTTTAATAACCTAAATGTGGCATTAGCCATGTTGCCCAGTTATAAAAGGTACCTTAATTGCGTCTGAATTAACTAATCAAAAAATTTCAACCGTTAATCCATATACCTATTTCCTTAATGTCTTTTCAACTGTCATTTTGTAGAAAATAATTAATGATTATAAATTGACATGTGGATATGGTTAGTTGGAAATATGCAGAATCAATCAAGCAAAATTATTAACTCTAAGAAATTCATATCTTTTATCACATTTTTCCCCCTTAACTTTCTGTTTTAAGAGTTAAATAGTGCATAGAAATAAAGCCGTTAAGGAAAATGTGTTTAGTTGGCTTTTTGGAACACTCTTGAGATAATTGTGATTATTGGAGTTGTTTACCACTTACACATTCTCCTTTAAGTAGGAGAATGGAGAACAGCGTTTTTAAGTTATGTAGGATACCCTTGAAGAATATATTAGCTGGAAGGAAGCATGAAAGAACTCTAAAGACTAATGCAGAAAAAACTCTTATTTTTTTAGTACACTCACTGTTGGTTCGCCACAGCCAGTGCTACAGCAAACACAAGGAAAGTGCAGCCCGAGAGGGGGTGGTGAAATTTGTGGCTATTAGCCGTTGATTTGCCACACCAATCCACAGCGAATGAAGAAAATCTGCTACTATGCGTTTCAATTACTGATGCACTGTTAGGGTTAAATGGAGGAGAAACGCGATGGTTTTAGGGCATTCTGGACTGTTGGGGCTATCTTAGGAGCATCTTTGGTGTGCTAGGGCAAGGATTTTGGTGGAGATTGAGTTGGGATTTGAATATTGGAAGAGATTTTGGCTTTACATCTTGGTTTCTTCTTCTCTATTCTCATTTTCCTTCCTCTTGTTCAATGTTTGTGTTGAATATATGTATATGTTTTTTTCATCGGAGTTTTGAATATGGGTGGCTAAAGCTTTGATTCTAGGATTATTTGAACTCTTGTATGAATTAACTCTTGATTCCTCCTCTCATTTGTGATTAATGAAATATATGTATTCATTTTACCCCTTGCTTAATGCTTCTAAGTGCTTGATCACCATTGCCATGCTCTGTTCACTTGGGTGATGCTTGAGAGAGCTAGTTTAAGTATAGAACTTGGGTAAAATTGTGTAAGAACTTAAAGTTTACTTGTTGAATGGATGGTTTGTTGGTAAGATTGAGATATACTTGCCAACCTTGCATAGTCACCTTAGGATTATAGCTTAAAATGGGTTTATTAATTTTAACAAGAGATTGAGCAGTTAATAGAATTAAACATTATTCTAATTTGAGAAAGCTTTTACTAGTACATTTTGAATCCTAAACTAACACATATTTTCATTAAAAGCTTTTCTGAGAAGAGGTGAAATTGAATATTACTAGATACATCGGGGATAATTATCCTAGATCCCAATTTATCCTTGAAGTCCAAGAATCATTTGTTTTATTAATTTTTTATTTTAAAAGTAGTTATCTTCATTGTTGATATATTTCTATCACTCAAATTAAGCGAAAGTATAATAATTAATATTCATCGGGTTTTGAAACCAAATCCTCGTGAGAATGATACTTTTCTCATCACTTTATTACTTGTGACAACTCGTGCACTTGCAGTGTGAACACAAATGGATTGGAAACGCACAAAATAAAATATTAATGGTTTTTTAATTTTTGGGTGATTACGTCACAGCTTGCCGGAAATTCTCAAAGCATTGGCCTGTCTCTTTCCTATTCTTTTATGTACTGCCAAAAATATTGTACATCTCATTTTCATATTCACAGCCTATGTGTTGGAATTTTCACATCCATTAATACGTTTTTATTTATTTTCTGATATTCAATAGTCTGTATGTAAAAGATAAACATATATACTATTATACTTCTTCTAGTGCTAAATATAAAACAATTTTTAATATAATTTATATTATAAATTAATTTTATATTTAGGGTCGAAAGAGTATGTTTATGATAGAAGCATAAAACAGGAAAATTCTGTCGTGATCATGATATGCATGCTGAGTGTTATGCCAATCATAATGTGTGTGTGTAATAGAGTCCCTCATATAACTTGATTAATTTACGCTTTTTCTCAATGTCTGAGAAGGGTAAAAAAAAAATCAAAGATGAATTTAATCTTGGAGAATAGTTGAAAAATGGATGATTATTAGTTAATTGTATAATAATTATATAATAATATCACTAGATAGTAAACAGTTAATTGTTTGTAAAAGAAATTGTTTTTTTGCCACAACATTTGATCTGCGTCGAGCTTATGCTCAATATAGTTCAACATAATTAATTATTGATTGTAAAGTATTATTATGGTTAATAAAATACATGTATATAATATAGTACAACAAAAAGGAGATTGTTTTTCAAAATTGCAGCGACATCCATCAAATCAATCAGACCTACAGTCAAACGAACAAATTAATTATTTTTTTGGGTTAAGAACAAATTAATTAAATTTAAATTAAACGAATGTCAATAAAATGACAAAATATATGCATCAAATAAATAAATCCTATTATGATAAACATATTCGCATATATAGCCAAGAATGTCCGAAATGTATGACATGTATTGATTATCTAGATAGTAAACAGTTAATTGTTTTACTTATGGGGCGCATGAAATTTCATTGAGTTTACAGGTGAAATTTATGGTTTTTTTTTTTAAAAAGATCAACCGAAAATAATTATATATGTGTATAGTAGTATATCATACTCGTGTGTGCATTATTGAGATAGTTACTGGGAAAGTTATAATGTTATATGATTTGGTAGCCATTTAATTTTAAAAAAACGTCGTATATGATTTAATCTCTACCGATTCGAAGGCACTGACTGATTCACAATTTTTTTTAAGCATTAATAGCAGGATTTAGGTTTTTATACAAAGTCAACCGAAGCTTCCTTAATTTGTCAATATTTCCTTTTGTTTTGGGAAGTCAAAAACTTCACAATTAAGGTAAGCTTAGCCTGCATGGTCAAATATTAATACTAGAGACCTAAATTATTTCATTTGGCATCTGGAATTGAAAAAAATTATCAAATAAATCCCTATTTTATAGTTTTAGCCCTATTGACGGTATTTTAACTCAATAAATTACCCTTCATTCACATACTTCTATTCAGTAATATTTAAAATATTTAATATTGTTTTTTTTAAAAATTGATAGGACTAGATATGGTTTTCCTGTGCATTACATGAGATTATAAAACAAGACATACTATTCAAAGTTTGCAAATAGCATTTTCCCCAAAAAAAAGTTTGTAAAGTTAAGTGATTTTTTTAACTTAATAATATTTCTTATCAATATTTATATACTGCTATATAGAGAGAGAAAGAGAGAGAGATTGGGGACTTGCGTCGTTGGATAATTATGCCTCCTTCAACTAAATTTGGAAGGTAACTAGGGTGGGCCCCCACTCCCTTTCGTATGTTATGGGGAACTACAAAGTGATTAGTGAGTCATGTGAGACCGGAGGTAGTATACAGATATATTTTTTAT
>NW_021636430.1:0-46424 GCF_004799145.2 Neltuma alba | reverse complement strand
TTTGGTCAAATGTATTGTGTTTAAGTGCAGTGGGGTGTACATATGGCCAAATTAAAGGCAAATGCAATTCTATGTTAAGATATATATATTTCATGGATTTTTCCCCAGTCTTGAATTTGATTAACGATTGAATTATTCTGTTGTAAAAGGCAAGCTAGAGGTGTGCATTGAGAAGTCCATTAAATTTAGACTAACTAGTGATGGGAAACAAAAAAAGCCTCACAAAATTAAACATGGTAAAATAATATAAAAATAAGTTATGCATCAGCGTTAAAAATAGCCACTCTAATAGCATATTTTAACTGCAATATCTTATTTCACGGTCAGTGTAATTTATTATATGGCAAGGAACAAAAGGCAGAGATTAATATATTTTACTCTTTCCGGTCCTTATTATAAGCTTGAAATGAATAATTCACAAATAACAAACAATTAGTTAAATTTAGTTAAAAACAATAAATATGTTAGAAATAAACTTTTATTTTTAAATATGCCTTTATAATAAATGAGAAAAATGATGAAATAGAATGTGTAAAAAATATAATGAGAGAAAATAATTAAGAGCAACATTAAAAAAAATGCATTCAATATTAAAACAAACTTAAATTGAAGCTTATAAAATGAAGTATATTCCTTTTTAAATTTGAAACTTATAAATAGAATAAGAAGGAGTAATTTTTTAGTGGACAACATGGAACGAAGCGCCAAACATTTCAAAGAGGCGACGAATTGAACAGACGCGTTTAATTAAGAAACCGCATTGCGCCATGCAGGATAATTTCCACTTCCAGGAACATAGAATATTAGAATCTGAAGCCCTCAAATTATCAATAGTAATTAAGACATTGTATGGTAGTTATTTGCGATAAGAAGGTACCTGAGAAACTTAAGGATAAGATAATTTATCGGACTGCTATAAGACCAGCTATGATGTATGATAGTGAATGTTGGGCAATAAAGGGAAAACAAGAGCACAAAGTCGGAGTAGCAGAAATGAGGATGTTGAGATGGATGTGTGGTCATACAAGAAAAGATAGGATTCGAAATGAAAAGATCAGGACAAGAGTCGGTGTGGCACCTATCCAAGAGAAAATGGTTGAAAATCGCTTAAGATGGTTTGGACATGTGCAGAGAAGGCCTTTGGAGGCCCCGGTGAGGAGGGTGGATCAAACAAGATGGAGTCCCATAAAAAGAGGCAGGGGAAGATCAAGAAGAACGCTGAATGAGGTCATTGAACGAGACCTCCTAATCAACAACATATCTAAGGATTGGGTTGTTGACAGAGCACGATGGCGTCGTGTGATTCATGTAGCCGACCCCACCTAGTGGGATAAGGCTTGTTGTGTTCTTCTTCTAGTAATTAAGACATTGTGTTGAATTAGCAATTTACCTTAACATATTTAGAAACATGAAATATTCCTATTGATTGCATGATAAGGGGTTTTTAATTAATGCATAGTTTTAATAGATATAATTAATAAGAATATTTTAGAAAAATGAACATGCATAATATATCTATCACAAATAACTAACTTAACTAATTTTCTCAATATTTGTAAATTAATTATCTCAAGTATTAAATATAAGAAATAGTAATTTGGCACGAAGGAAGGTTTATTACGGGACCCACACAATCTATAAAGGCGTGTATCTATGAAGGATAAATTCATGATACGCATAGAATCCGAATGAATTATTAAAATCATTCTCACGTTTCAAAATTATAACTATACTGGTTAATTAGGGGCCGCGGCTGCACAATATGAATTTAGTCAAACAATTGATATTTTAATGGTCTTCTAGTTAAACTATATATTGACCAGTTGTTGTTTGTGAATTGTGAGTTGTGACTATAGCTAGCTAGGACAGCCTGGCCACAGCTAGCCAAGCATTTTCATATATGGCAACACTATCTTAGGATAAATAAGGAATTTTATCAAATTAAGAGAAAATTATTAGCACTCCTTTCCTTAGTGTAAGAATTATTTACTCCCTTCAATTCATAATATAAGTCACTTAGCTTCTAGCAAGAATAGTTTGATTCAAAATATAGTCATTTAGAGAATAATCAATACTTCCTTACCAATTATGTCCCCTCTGTTAATGTTTAAATATAACTTCTTATATTTCTCTTTCTCATTCACAACCTCATTTAATATTAGCAAAGGTGAAAAAAGTTTTTCACTTTGAGATTAGATTGAATGAGTACTAACTACCTCATTTAATATTAGCAAAAGGTGAAAAAAGTTTTTCACTTTGAGATTAGATTGAATGAGTTAACTACTGGAGTAACTAATTTGACGAGGTTAAAAAAAAATTAAATAAACAAATTACCTAATTCTATCAAAAATTTTCCCTTCATTTTTCAATTCCTATAGTTTGCAAGCCAAAAACACAAAGTTTGAAGTGAGACACGTGTTTGTTTTTTTTGGGGGCGGGGGGTGGCTCACATATCACCGACACGGCTTTAACGCTCTCTAGTTGAAGCGGTCGTCTGCTTCCTCCCCAATAAACTTACGTACATTAGTTCGAAACAGCACTTTCTCTGTAAATTACTACAATTCTTCATTTATTACTCATTCAACAATAATCTCTTAGATACCTTCCTTCCATGTTAAGCCACGCTAAGCTATATGTGTATATATATCTACGTTCATTCCTCCCCAAGCTTCATTCACAGCAAACCCTAGCTAGCTATCTCTCTCTCGCTCTCTCATTCCTCTACTAAGCTTCATTCAGGCTTCATTATTATTATTCACAGCAAACTAAACCCTATCGTGGAAGAAGGAGCTAGCAGTATGAGTTCTTCAAGCATCAACATCCAGAGCATTTTATCCCCTCCGCCTCCTCGTACTCATGAGGGCTCTAACATCAGACCAGGCACTCGCATCCCAAACACCAAGGATCATTTTTCCAAGAGTCGATGATGGCTCATTTCATAATTCCCTATTTTCTCAGTTTAATATAATTAATCTTCTACACACACACAGGCCCCCCTTCTGAATTACTTACTAGAAATCAATTTAGGTGACGTTCTTTATGAGGAGAAGCGCTTCTTGTTATAACCCTTGGATATCATTTCCATGCAGATGAATCTTGCGGATGAAGCGGACGCCATTATATTGATTCTGCAGTTTAAGTAGTTGCATGTGTGTGTGTGTGTGTGTGTGTGGGATGCATCAATTTGACTGTGTTCTTTATTATTCTTTATTTGTTCGATTTTATGTCTACATGTTTGGTTTGATTATTTGGTATGTACCACAAACATTGGAGTTTAATATACTGATGTTCATTTGAAAGCTGCTTAATCTGTAAATCTGTTTCCTTGTACTTTCTGTTTGCTTTTTGTGATCATTGGGAATAAAGTAAGACAGTTCCGATCCCTTTATGCAAATCGTCGGCGCTCAAAAGGCGTGAACGCCGCATTCCATATGTACTCCTCTTTTAATTTATTCAACACACTATATATGAAATTATATCTCTCTTTTCAGCTTCTTATGATGCGTACAACATATAAATTAATTAGTCCATTTAATATTAATTGAAGATCTAATGGAATCATTCCCCCACTTACTATTTTTGGCTTCTACAAAACTAAATAAATCGTATGTCACAATTTGAAACTTCTTCTGGCGTGAGCCTCTGCTAAAAGTTTCGGGCCCGTTTGAAATGATTGAAACATATTGTTAACACCAGAATTGCCGTTACGTTGAACTAACCATGGTTTTCACCACCTGATTAAAATATAATTTAGTCACGATTTTACCACTCTGTATTTTGTTATACACGGCTCATTTACTATTTGTAAAAGAAAATTTTGGCAAAAAATTGTGAAAAACATTGTTGTTATGTAGTTTTGTAACAAAAATAATTGGGGGATTATATATCCCGTTATATCTTCAAATATTAAATCTCCAATTTCGCAGAGTGCGTATAGTAGAAACAAATAGCCATCAATTTACAAATAAATTAATTGATTAAAATTAGGGGAGTGATGCTTCTTCTTTTTTCCACCCCTGACGAAAATGACAATTATTATGAGACGCGAAAAAGATCCAATAAAAAAAAACTTTAATGGGGAAAGGGCCAGACATGATGGGACACTGCACGAAACTTTTTATACTGTTCTCGTTGTAACAAAAGGCAAACAAACAAAAAGTACAAATCCCATTTTTGCAAGTAGATATAGACAAAAGAATACTGAATGAAACCTAGACACATGAAAAACGAACAGATCAAGAGATGGAACAAAAAATAAGTCAAAGAACATGATTAGCCAGCTACATATGCAAACTCTACTTCCGTTTTCTTGCTTTATTATGGAAACCACTTGACTCTCCATTCTCAAAGACGCTTGCTCGCTCCACAATCTGCGTGAAGACGAGAACCAAATTATGATCCAATATAGAGGGAAACAAAGGGGGAAAATGTAAAAAGAGAATCCAATCCCGAAACAATAGTTTATTGTCTGGGAGGGAGACTCCTCTTGCTCTGATGCAGGATCGTAACATTATCAGTGTATATATGGAAGATGAAGGTAGCTGACGGATGGAGAACGAAGATACCCACGAGAAGAAATTAAGTGTTTGATCTGGAAACGATTTTGTGGGCAGTGGGGATACGAGTCCCAGCTGAGGGAGTCGTAGGCTGAGATCGAGAAGGGGGATGTTTTGCGTAGGAAAAAAACATTGTGAGGGTTTGTTTTCCGATAATCCATTTTGCGTCGATCGGTAGGGTTAAAGCCT
The DNA here is from genome assembly GCF_004799145.2 of Neltuma alba. Taxonomy (NCBI): domain Eukaryota; kingdom Viridiplantae; phylum Streptophyta; class Magnoliopsida; order Fabales; family Fabaceae; genus Neltuma; species Neltuma alba. The sequence goes on along the minus strand of NW_021636430.1, from coordinate 41,679 downwards.
GAATGAAAAATATTGGAAATTGGAATGATCAGCGGCGTTCGATAAGCCATGAAGCAGGCGAGAAATTGAAGAGACGCGTATAATTAATTAATAAGCCGTGTTGCGCCATAGAGGAGAATTTCCAGGAACGCAGAGTGTGAAGCCCTCTAATTTAGTATAAGCGACCAAGCGTCTGTATGTGTATAAGCAAGAGATTACGAAGAAGAAGAAGAAGGAACTAAGATTTGTGTTGGATTAGTAATTTACAGAGAAAGTTCTGAGAGATCGGGATGCCAAACGTTTCGCTACGTATAATCTGGGCGCCTGCAAATCTTTGCGTGCGTGTACGGTTTTATCCCTAACTTGGGTTTAATTTCACCTCCATAACCTTTGCTCGTTTATATCTTTGACGTCGCCTCTTCCGATTAGATGGATTGCTTACTCCATGTGGGGCCCCCATACCCTTCGTCTATCATGTATAAACTTCAGTTTAATAATTCACTAGGTCTCTCAAAAATATTTATTTAAGTTGCAAATATCAATAGGGATAAATACGAAAGTCTAGCTAATTAAGTTGCAAATCAACAACTAATGACCGTTAAGGATTGTCCGTATGAATTGTACAATCTGTAGTTTATCTTTTAATAAAATTCTTTTGGGACCTCAGTCTCATTAAATTGAAGTTTCGGAATCTAATAACTACTACCTCCGGTCCTTAATATAAGATTTTATTTGACTTTTATTTTGGTCCTAAATATAAGACCCCAATCCACTTTATCTCTCATATTTATGTATTTTTTTCTAAGGTAGTCCTTCTAATAATAGTAGTTCTAGCTAATATACTTGATTAGCAGGGATATTTTAGGAAAGACAACACGTATTTATTATAAATAACTAACTTAACTTCTTTCCTTAATCTCCTCAAATTAGTCAACTAGCTCTTATAATTAGGACCGGAGCTAGTATCATTCTCCCTAATATATAATGTACAATACAAATTAATTAGTTGTGATCCGCAATACAAGTCTTATTATCCCAAATGTATTACCTAATTCTAAATATAAGTTGACTTTGATAAATGTCTATCATTGAACCGACCCGATCTATATATAATGGCGTGTATATGGGAATGGAAGATAAATTCGTGACACGCTTGTTTAAATATTAAAGTTCAAATGATGGACAGATAGAATCCAAATGAATTAAAAACAATTGCATTCATGCATGTTATGTAATTATAACTGTATTGGTAATTAGATGAAGCAAGCACGCGCCCTCACAATATTAATTTAGTTATAAAGAGTTGATATTTTATTCATCATCTTGTTAAACTGTTTGATCTGTTTGGTGATTAATTATAGCTAGCTAGGACAGCCTGGCTACAGCTATCCAAAAAATTTGTGAACCACATCATCATAACAACATTTTTCGTATCATGGAAAATTGAGATTTTAATTCCTAAATTCTAGTTTTCCTTCGCTTTAATTAATTTCAATTCCTATGATTTACAACCTTTACAATTGGCATATCAACCCAAAGAAAAAGGACCGTGCCAAATTAATAACATAGATGATAGAAGTTTCCCATGGCTGATTAGAAGATTAGTGATTAAATTAATTGATTTGTGAAGTATAAACAGAAAAAAGAGGGAAGTTTGAAGATTGAAGTGAAACACGGCGTCCGTTAAGTATTTGTGTCCACATTATAAACAACTCATGATGACGTAATTAACTACTCCATATTTAATCAAACCGGACATAACCGGCAAAGATTTCCATGCAGAAACGAGGTGGGTGGCCAGGGCCAGGGGGTGTTCACACGTACTCTACGACGTTCCTTGAAGTTATCGCCCATCCATGGCGCCCAACAAACTGAATAAAGGACTTGACCGCCAGCACACAACCATCGCCCCTACATATCACCGACACGGCTTTAACGCTCCCTGTTGAAGTGGTCGCCTGCTTCCTCCCCAAATTACGCACATATTAGTTCGAAACAATAGAACTTTCTGGTAAATTACTAATTCATTTATTAATCTAACAATAATCTCTCGGCTAGCTTGGCTTCCTTCCATGTTAAGCCGCGCTACGCTATATATATATATATATATATATCTACCTTCATTCCTCCTCAAGCTTCATCACTATATATCTCTCTCTCTCTCTCATCATTAGTCTTTCTGCTTAGCCTCTCGAAGAGGAAGCTTCATTCAAAGCAAACCCTAGCTATATCTACTCTAATTCCTCATTCATCATCATCAATTATCTTCCCCCCCCTGTGTCGATATATCCGCTTCATCGTCAAGCTTCATTATTCACAGAAAACCCTATCTGATCTATCTCTCTGATCAATAATCTGTGGAGGAAGAAGAAGAAGAAGCAGTATGAGTTCTTCAAGCATCAACATCCAGAGCATTCTTTGCCCTACGCCTCCTCCGACGCAGGGTTCTAAAAGCAGGCCAACCACTCGCATTCCAAATACCAAGGATCACTTCTCCAAGAGTCGATGATGACATTTCATAATTCCATGCATTTCTCAGGTTAATATATACATATGTATATTCACTCGTTTTTCTTGTTACATCTTCGTTCTCGATCAGGTTCATGCTGGTTGGGGAAATGTTTTTACTTGTTTATTTCCATCATAACAGAAGCACACTATGTTACTTATAACCCTTGGGTTTCATTTTCATATTTGCAGATTAATCTTGCGGATGAACCCGCCACATCATTGATTATGGATCGTTAATGATTGGGTCACATGAAGGGAGAATCGAAATAGTTGCAAATATACGTAGGGCACATTACTATACATTTGTTACAATCTTATTTGTTCGTTTTTATGTTTGATTTCATTATTTGTTGTCTCATACAAACAGTGGAGTTAGTTAATAATATTCGTTTATTCGAAAGCTGCTCCTTCGTAAATCTGTTTCCTTGTACTTTTTGTTGTCATTTGAATAAAATAACACAGTTGCGATCAGTGTCTATCAAATGGCACATATGTAAAGCTAAGTATCAAGTTTATATAATTTTGAGGGACGAAAGTGCATAATACCTATACATAATATCAAGAAAATAAAATTAAAAATTTGGAGGGTCAAAGCCAATCCCTACTCTGATCTCCACCTTCGTGTGTGGGTTCCATCAACCGTCTCTCCCTCCGAGTTTTTTAGATTCGAAGTGTTCAACATATAATAAATTTGAACGGAGAAGTCGTGTTTAATAGAATTTCCAGTTTAAATAAAGATTGCTGAGTGGAGTCAACTTTCCGATCTGCAGGGCGTGTGTGTGTGTGTGGGGGAGAGAGAGAGAGAGAGAGAGAGATTAAGTTCAACTACTAAAACGTATTTGAGAAGTAATAAAGAAATGTACAACTTTTGGTAGTAAATCAACTTTTAACAACTTACTGTATGACATGAAACTCCTATAACTTACATATGTAAACCTTAATTATTTGTATCTTTTGAATGTTTGAAACATTCAATCCATGTAAGTTCTTGGAAATGCCTTCTCGGAAAAGGTAGCGTGTAATATTCATTTAAATGATGTTGTAAGGTCAGTTATAAAAATTATTATAAGGTTCAATACTTCGAGATGGATCACAGCATTTTATTTTATCCCTTATGCACCGATAAATGAATAGAATAATAATATTATATATAATGTTATCGGTTTTATAAAATAAAGTTTTCAAATTCTCTCAGTTGAAGAGATTTTGTGAGAAGAAGAAAATTAATGCAGTTATATATGAGGCATACATATCATACATTGAGGACTGATATCTGTTTTTCAAATTCCATATGCTCTTATAAATTATTATTTAATTCCTTCCGGCAGAACAAACTCGCCTGTCTGTATTTACTTTTTTAACCTTAGACATTTAACTGAACCCATTTTTGAATTTTTAAAACGGAAAAGATCATTTCTGATCCAATCAGAAATGAAGGCTTCAAAGTGCATACACGTTAAAGACAAATTAACTTTATCTTAAAAATGGAATTGATTCTACGTACAGTGCCGAACTTTATTTGATTCCAATGATTCCATAAAAGACTGTTCTTTTATCTTAAAGAATAATTGTAGCCTTTTAGATAAAAACAGATACGGAAATTTCGGCATTCCATATCACTTAGTCGAAAGTTCTTGCTCCATCGACTTTTACATGTATCTATATTATTTTCTTGCCCATACAACTTTCTTTTCAGAATTAGGACTCAACATTATTAAAATTCTATATATATCAACTTTCCAGTTTTCATGGTATACTATAAGGTCAACTAAAATGTACTCATCTGGTCTTTAATATAAGACCCATTTAACTAATTTGATTAGATTAAGGAAGTTAGGTAAGTTAATTATAAGAAATGTGAAATATTTTTCCTAAAACACCATAATTATCTTTCTTAATACCCCTTTCCCTTTTCTACTTGATTATGGTTGAGGGAGTATTCATAGAAGTAATTTAATGAAATTGATAAATATGAGAAATGGATCTTATATTTAGAACCAAAACCAACTCAATAATTGAGTCCTATATTAAGGAATGGAGGAGTATTTGAGAAGTAATTTGGTAAAGTTATGTTATGTACTATACATGGCCGAAAAGATAAAAAGAAAAGTGCGTATACTATATATGTTTATAAAGACAAACTTCACCTTAAAAGTGAAATTGATTATTCTAGGTACAGTACCAAACTTTATCTGATTCCAAGATTCCATATAATAAACAACAGATAAAGTATAGGGACATAGCTTTCGAAAAGGTCCTTTCAAATGGATACTGTTGCCATTATTGGAAGTGATTGCTCAATACAAGCTAAGTCAAATCCAGACGTAAAACCAAACAACAACCAAATTGAAGAATTACGACTCTTTTTAGTAATCTAGCTAGAGGCAAAGTGACAAATTAAGAAAATGAATAAATAGTGCGTGGGTGGTGTGTGATAGTTGTCCTGTGTGTGCGCGCGGGTTTTCCGCTTCCATTCTTCCTTTTTCAAGCCTCAGCCCAATATCAATGGCACTTCACCACATGCTGCATCAAAATTAAAATAAAATTGAATGAAAAAAAAAAAAAGGACAACAACTGTACACCTAGAAAATACAAGCAAATTTGATAAATGATATAATATATCATACATGTATACATGTTTATTTGGATATTGTGATGTATCGAATATTCAAGATAGAACAAGTAAATTAATCAATTATTTACGGGGAAAAGCCGCTTTTGGATCTTGATCGAGTTAGTTATACATAAACTACTTCACATTGAAAAAAATTGAAATAAAATTCTTTGTAACTCGTTTACGATTATTTCACACCGACCCACCCGCACACTTTTCTATTTGTCTGAGCTACAAGAAATTACGGTTACGAAATAGACAGGAAGTGGTGATAAGGAAGTGTTTCAAAATCACTTCAAAGTAAGTGAGAGTGTTCATTTAGAAAGAACATAATTAATGAGTATGTAGACCTTAAATTAAGAAATGAAAGGGGTGTAATTAAAAAAAAGAGAGTAAAATAAATTAGTTAACCCGCATAAATCAGCGAGGTCTCTTAGAAAAGACATCCTGGGCAGTTGGGATTCGAGTGCCAGGTCTTGTCGGAGGATTCTGAGGAGATGGCCTTGAAGGGCTGAAAATCTTAGGAGTGCTAACGTTTCCAGAACTCATATCTCTGATTCCAAAACAGGATTATATTTGATGATGATCTGATCTGTCTCACAGATTATTGATTATTTTGCTTTGTTTGAAGCTTGAGTATCGACTACTTATATAGACAGACAAGCTTGGCATTATGGTCCAACGTTGAAAGAAGGAAATTAATGGGAAGTAACCAAGTGGTTGTTAAGTATTTTACATGAAGACATTAATTTGTATATGAATTAATTCATTACTGTAGTTGGCAAATTAAAACCAGCGTTGGATTAGGGCACACGTTAATAATCAAACTCTTAGGCCAACTCTGCGCCCTCTCTCTCTCTCTCTCTCTCTATATATATATATATATATATATGAAAATCCTTAACATAAGTTTGATGAATGAGTCGCATAGAATTGAAGCTCTGTTTGAGAAGTATGGACTTTGAATACGCGATTTAGGAATTTTTCTGCATGTTTTCCCTCCGTCTCAGGGGTATGCTTACTCGGCGTGATGTCACAGGGCTATTTTTGACCTTTTGGATGTGAAGAACTTGACCACGTCTTCGTTGTAGGTGTACATTATCATCTTGTGACTTCAAATCCCCGAAATTCTTATCCTTCAACTAACATGTCTAGTAATCTTTTCCCATTATACTGTTAAATCAATTATAAGTAAATATGCATAGCTTATTATAATATATATATATATGTATACATTTTATAAAAATTATTTTTTTGATACGCGGATTTTATATAAATTATATTATAACTATACTGGTCAACGTTAACAACGACCGTAGCATCATATAAAATTAAAGGTCCTTTTTTATTTAACAAACGAAATGTGACACGGGCGATGATGTCGTCCTGGTTAAGGTACCTTAATTTGTGTCCGAATTAATTAATCTCCTTCATGGACTATGTGGTGGAATTTTCACCTTAATTTCCTTGGCTTTTCCCTGTTTATTTTTTTTCAATATTATAAGCAGTTGATATTTTATTCATCATCTACTTAAAACTATTAATTAATATTTTTCATTGCTGATTAGATTAGTTATTAATTTAATGGATGTATTAAATAAAAAAAGAGGGAGATCTGAAGTCTGAATTGAAACACGTCGTCTGTTAACAAAAAAAAAAAAAAAGGAGCCGTATGTCGGATTAGTTGGAAACAGAAATTTCTCTGTAAATTACTGATTCATTTGTTATATTAAATCAAGAAGAATCTCTTATTCATTCCATGTTCAAAGAAAACTCCATCCCCTCTATCTCTCTCATCAATAGTCTGTGGAAGAAGAAGGAGAAGCAGTATGGGTTCTTCAAGCATCAACATCCAGAGTGACGTCTTGATATATATATATAAATATATATTCATTCCTTTATCTTGTGACATCTCGGTTCTCGATCAGGTTCATCATGCTCGCTCTCCTGAGTAGGGGCGATGTTTTTACGTGTTTATTCCCATCATAATAAAAGTATTTTATTATGTTATTATAGCCCTCTTTGGGCTTCATTTTCATATTTGCAGATAATTAATCTTGCGGATATTGATTATTATATATGGATATAATAATTAAGTGGGTCGACATAAAAAGAGAATCCAAGTGTGCGTACGTGGGGCACCATAATTAACGTGATTATGTTCTGTATCCTGTTTCTTAATTTGATTACTTGTTGTCTGATACAGACAATGGAGTTAATAATATTCAATTGAAAGCTGCTTCATTCCTTAATCTGTTTCCCTGTACTTGCAAATATGTCGTCGGCACGCAAAAGGTCAAAACTGAACGCTGCATTCGATATGTCTCCACTTTTAATTTAATTAAAGACGACGAAAGAGTGTGTGTATGTGTGTCACTGTTTTCAACTTCTTATGGTACTTACAAAATAAATAAACTAGTCCATTTATTATTGATTTAAAGATCTAACGGAATAAAATTTTGATTCAGTTATCACTTGAGTTTTAAACAATTTAGTCCATATGGTTTTGTCCATTTAAATATTGTTTCTTACATATTTTTAAAAATAAAATTGTATACATATATATCATGAAACTTAAAAACTAAAGTTTTAAATGATTAAAACTAAAAGGATTGAGTTGCATTAAGTCAAAGTTTAAAGATTAAATTACAACTAATCAAAATTATAGGAGCCAAAAAGTTAATTTTCCCCAAATACAAACGGGGGAGTTTTCAGCATTCCATAATAGTTCATCAAAATTTCTCGTATCCATGTGTTTTCTTGCCCCAGAACATATATATTTATATAATCACGGATGTTTTCCAAATGTTTCCGAAAATTGAATTCATCTGTACATAAATATGCTAATATTGACGATATGATAATATCCGTTGGATCTAATAATAATAATAATAATCAACCTTCACTAAATGCTTAATTTCTAATCGAATGTTGGATATCGTTCACTTTTATTGGGATTGATTATTATCTACGTAATTCAATTCTGGGAATAGCCTAATTTCAATATATATCGAGCTTAATTAAGGCTTTCTTACAAACAGACCGTGTGGGTTCCATATCAACCTTTCTTGTCATCGCTTGCTCTATCAGTTTCTAAATTCAAAGCCTAGTAAATTTGACCGAATTGTCATATGCAAACAGAATTTTCAATTTAATTAAATAAGACCAACTAATTGAAACGTATTTCAGAAGTAACTATTACGTAAAGTTGTGATGGTTAAACTCAATTTACTGAGGTAAAATTAAATATCCAATAATAATAAATGAGAGATATAAATACTATATGGTATATGTGAATTTTTGGAATGTTTGAATTATTCAACTCATCATTTAAGTTACTGCAGGAAATGCCCCTTAATTGGCAAGAAAGAATGCAATATTATTTATTTGAATGTTATATTGGATGGTCAAAAAAAAGAAAAGAAAAGTGCATATACTATACATAAAGACAAACTTTCTTGTTTCAAAAAGTAAAATAATTGATTCCCGTACAGCACCGAACTTTATCTTATTATTCAAAGATTCCATATAACAAACAACAAAGTATAGGGACATTGATTTCAGAAAGGTTCTTTCAAATGAATACTGTCTCCATTATTGGAAATTAATTACGCAGTACAAGCTTACTCAAATCCTGACGTAAAGCGAAACAAGAAGAAATTGAAGAAGAATTATAACTCTCTTTGGTAATCTAGATTACAAATATATTTGCCTTTGTACCTAGAGGCAAAGTGAACAAATTAAGAAAATGAAAATAAATGCTGTGTTTTGGGCGTGCGTGTGGAATTGCCCTATATATATATATGGAGACAGCTTTTTTGCTTCCATCCTTCCTTTTTCAGGCCCCTCAATCCAACATCAATGGCACTTCACGACATGCTGTATCAAAATTAAAATAAAATTGAATGAGAGAAAAATATAAAGAAAAAATAAAAAAGGATATAAATACGCCTGGGAAATTCGAGCAAATTGAGGAATGATGTATCGCATATATACATATTTATTTTGCTGGCCAAAAAAAAAAACATGTTTACATTGGATATAGTGATTATTTAAGACTATTTTATGAGGAGGCACAATCCCTGAGGGAGGTCCTTTCAAAACAGGACGGGTAAATTAATCAATTCTTTAACGGGGAAAAGGCCGCTTTGAATTTTTCGTTATTTATACATAAAAAACCAGAAAAATAATGTTTAATATAACTTTTGGTTCCTTAAGTTTATCTTTATTTTGATTTTAATCCTTTAAGTTTCAAACCATAAATTTTGGTCCTCAAAAACCAACGTTTTAATGGAAAAGAAACTTGATAGACTAAAACTAAAATGAAAACAAATTTAAATGATGAAAACTTGTATTAACCCAAAAAACAAAATTCTTTTTGATTTGGTTTTGGATAAAGCTCAATGGCATCATGTAATCCATATAGCCAACCCCACCTAATGGGATAAGGCTTTATTGTTGTTGTTGTTTTACCGTATAATGATTATTTCTCACACACACAGTCTTTTATTTGTCTGCGCCACAAGAATTAGGGTTGCAAAATAGACACCAGGTGATGAAACATCATTGGAAATTTTTTTTTAAAAAAAATGGAATCCAATTCTTTTTTATTTTTTTGTTACCGGAATCTATGTCTTTACTATCATGTAGAAGTTGAAGATCTACTTTTTCAAAGATTAAGAAGTATTTCAAAATCAATAAAAAAAGTGAGTGTTTAGATAGAAAGCAGATAATTAATGAGTATGTACAACTTGAATTAAGAAATGAAAGGAGTGTAATGAGAAAAAAGAAGTGTGTATATATGTGTGTGTGCGGTTAACTAACCTGCATATATCAGCGAGGTCTCTTGGAAAAGACATCCTGGGCAGTTGGGATTCGAGTGCCAGGTCTTGTCGGAGGATTCTGAGGAGATGGCCTTGAAGGGCTGAAAATATTAGGAGTGCTAACGTTTCCAGAACTCATATCTCTGATTCTAAAACAGGATTATATTTGATGATGATCTGATCTGTTTCACAGATTATTGATTATTTTGCTTTGTTTGAAGCTTGAGGATCGACTACTTATATAGACAGACAAGCTTGGCATTATGGTCCAACGTTGAAAGAAGGAAATTAATGGGAAGTAACCAAGTTATTGTTGAGGTATTTACTTTGTATACGAATTAATTCATTAGTATAGTCGGCAAATTAAAACCAGCGTTCGATTAGGGCACAAGTCAATCAAACTCTTAGGCCACCCCCTCTGTCTCTCTCTCTCTCTCTATATATATATATGTTGTACCATTTTATATTATGTGAAAATGGTTAACATAAGTTTGATCAATGAGTCTTATAGAATTGAAACACGCTTCATACCCAAGGACTTTGAAAATGCGATTTAGGAATTTTTCTGCATGTTTCCGCTCTGTATTGATATGGTTACGACGTTGCCTTTTCCAAGTTCCATTCTTGCCATATTCTACGTGATGTCACAGGGGTATTTTTGACCTTTCGGATGGGAACTTGACCAATGTCTTCGTTGTATCCTGCATGTCCCGGTATCTTTTCCTATTCTTTAATTAATTATAAGCCACTTACAATATGTAGCTTATTAGATTTTTTATATTATAGTATATATATACAGAGAGAGAGAGAGAGAGAGAGAGATTTTATATAAATTGTAACCACTATACTGGTCAATGGCTTATTGAAGAAGTTAATTTTAGACACAGCAAAATAGTTCATAAGATCCGCGTAACCAATCCCCACTTAGGGAGATAATTACATAAGGCTCTTAATGTTGTTGTGGATATATGCAGATGTATTTAATCATATACGTTTGTATGTGTATATATCTAATTAATTATGTGTGTGTATTTCGTTACCATTACATTTTTAGGTTATGCAGAATTTATAGAAAAATAGGTACTTTTTTATTTTTTATTATATAAAATTTGAGAAATTAGGTACCGTAATTATTTTTATATGATAAATGGTGCAACTTATATATTTGTACCGATGACTTGCTTTCCTCTCCGTGTAGAGAGGGGGGAAAAGAAAGGAAACAGACGAAATACAATAATTCGTTCTTTTTTATTGGTTAAATAAAACAAGTGAGAGATTTTGCAACAAGCTATCGAGAATTCTCATTCCATTGACCTTTGAATATTGTGAAACCTTTCTTTTCCAAAGGGCTCAAAATTTCCATATCATCACCGACCGACTTTGCGGTGGAATTTTCACCTCAATCTATGGCTGGGTTTTTTATGTTTATTTTTTATGCTTTGGGTATCATAGACTGTAAATTCAAAACTTTTATAAAAAATATAATGTGTGCATGAATTATTAAAAACATTCAAGAGCCAACTTATAAATACTTTCTTTAAATTCAAACGAGAAAATCCTTAACACACAAATTTAAATTCTATTATTAGCATGAGAATTTTGTCGGTAAACAACATATAAATATTTTTATAATTCTTTTATGGAGTGCTCTTCTTAATTTAGATAATTTAGATCTATTTTATTTTATTTTTAATGGATATAAAATTCAAAATAAAGGTAATTTTAATTTTTTTTTATAAGAAAGTAATTTTAATGATAACCCAGGTTTGACCTTTTAGTTATGGAATCTAAAACTTTTTTAAAAAAAAGAAAAAGAAGAGGAAAAACACAGAAAAATTATGAGGGAGGGGGTGAAAAATTCTAGAGGGGACCGTCAAACGTGGGGGTTGGGAAAGCACTCGCTTATGTTGAGCTTCATGTAAGCAAAAGATAAACGACAAGCCGTCAAACGTGGGGGTTGGGAAAGCACTCGCTTATGTTGAGCTTCATGTAAGCAAAAGATAAACGACAAGGACAAGGGAGAAACCCTATGGCCTGTTGTTGGGCCCTCTTCGGCTGCAACGCAATTCATGTGAGCTCGAAACGTGTCGAGGTTCAGTTGGCCCCACGCCAAGTACACAGCATCACTAGCAAGGTCAACATATGGCCTCGAAAGCATCGAAGAAAGCCACTGAGAAGCTGAAACCTGGCAAGGCTCCATGGGAGTGGACCCACCTGATAATAGGGTGAGATTAGATCCGACCTCCAAAGGGGAGAGAAAAGGACATGAAAGTGCCTTTTTCATAGAATTAGAGAAATTATTACGTAACTACTATGTATCTTTGGGATAAACTAAATAGAATTAGGTCCAACATATTATTAATTTAATATTTATATGTAATATCCAGTTACGCGTTTTCCAAATCACAATGGCCGCAGAATTAGAATCATATAAAATTAGATATTCCTTCTATCCTCAGTATAAGACCTATTTAACTAATTTGATTATATTAAAGAAGTTAAGTAAGTTAGTTAATTATAAGAAATATGACATGTTTTTCCTAAAACACTATAATCTTCTTAACATTCTCTCTCATTCTTCTATTTGATTATAGATGAAGGAGATCCAGAGGAGTAACTTAGAAAAAATTAATAAATATGATAAATAGGTCTTATATTTATGACCAAAATCAACTGAACAATTCTCTTTAATAACCTAAATGTGGCATTAGCCATGTTGCCCCAGTTATAAAAGGTACCTTAATTTGCGTCTGAATTAACTAATCAAAAAAATTTCAACCGTTAATCCATATACCTATTTCCTTAATGTCTTTTCAACTGTCATTTTGTAGAAAATAATTAATGATTATAAATTGACATGTGGATATGGTTAGTTGGAAATATGCAGAATCAATCAAGCAAAATTATTAACTCTAAGAAATTCATATCTTTTTATCACATTTTCCCCCTTAACTTTCTGTTTTAAGAGTTAAATAGTGCATAGAAATAAAGCCGTTAAGGAAAATGTGTTTAGTTTGGCTTTTTGGAACACTCTTGAGATAATTGTGATTATTTGGAGTTGTTTACCACTTACACATTTCTCCTTTAAGTAGGAGAATGGAGAACAGCGTTTTTAAGTTATGTAGGATACCCTTGAAGAATATATTAGCTGGAAGGAAGCATGAAAGAACTCTAAAGACTAATGCAGAAAACTCTTATTTTTTTAGTACACTCACTGTTGGTTCGCCACAGCCAGTGCTACAGCAAACACAAGGAAAGTGCAGCCCGAGAGGGGTGAAATTTGTGGCTATTAGCCGTTGATTTGCCACAACCAATCCACAGCGAATGAAGAAAATCTGCTACTATGCGTTTCAATTACTGATGCACTGTTAGGGTTAAATGGAGGAGAAACGCGATGGTTTTAGGGCATTCTGGACTGTTGGGGCTATCTTAGGAGCATCTTTGGTGTGCTAGGGCAAGGATTTTGGTGGAGATTGAGTTGGGATTTGAATATTGGAAGAGATTTTGGCTTTACATCTTGGTTCTTCTTCTCTATTCTCATTTTCCTTCCTCTTGTTCAATGTTTGTGTTGAATATATGTATATGTTTTTTCTCATCGGAGTTTTGAATATGGGTGGCTAAAGCTTTGATTCTAGGATTATTTTGAACTCTTGTATGAATTAACTCTTGATTCCTCCTCTCATTTGTGATTAATGAAATATATGTATTCATTTTACCCCTTGCTTAATGCTTCTAAGTGCTTGATCACCATTGCCATGCTCTGTTCACTTGGGTGATGCTTGAGAGAGCTAGTTTAAGTATAGAACTTGGGTAAAATTGTGTAAGAACTTAAAGTTTACTTGTTGAATGGATGGTTTTGTTGGTAAGATTGAGATATACTTGCCAACCTTGCATAGTCACCTTAGGATTATAGCTTAAAATGGGTTTTATTAATTTTAACAAGAGATTGAGCAGTTAATAGAATTAAACACTTATTCTTAATTTGAGAAAGCTTTTACTAGTACATTTTGAATCCTAAACTAACACATATTTTCATTAAAAGCTTTTCTGAGAAGAGGTGAAATTGAATATTACTAGATACATCGGGGATAATAATCCTAGATCCCAATTTATCCTTGAAGTCCAAGAATCATTTGTTTTTATTAATTTTTTATTTTTAAAAGTAGTTATCTTCATTGTTGATATATTTCTATCACTCAAATTAAGCGAAAGTATAATAATTAATATTTCATCGGGTTTTGAAACCAAATCCTCGTGAGAATGATACTTTTCTCATCACTTTATTACTTGTGACAACTCGTGCACTTGCAGTGTGAACACAAATGGATTGGAAACGCACAAAATAAAATATTAATGGTTTTTTAATTTTTGGGTGATTACGTCACAGCTTGCCGGAAATTCTCAAAGCATTGGCCTGTCTCTTTCCTATTCTTTTATGTACTGCCAAAAAATATTGTACATCTCATTTTCATATTCACAGCCTATGTGTTGGAATTTTCACATCCATTAATACGTTTTTATTTATTTTTCTGATATTCAATAGTCTGTATGTAAAAGATAAACATATATACTATTATACTTCTTCTAGTGCTAAATATAAAACACATTTTATAATATAATTTATATTATAAAATTAATTTTATATTTAGGGTCGAAAGAGTATGTTTTATGATAGAAGCATAAACAGGAAAATTCTGTCGTGATCATGATATGCATGCTGAGTGTTATGCCAATCATAAATGTGTGTGTGTAATAGAGTCCCTCATATAACTTGATTAATTTACGCTTTTTCTCAATGTCTGAGAAGGGTTAAAAAAAAAATCAAAGATGAATTTAATCTTGGAGAATAGTTGAAAAAATGGATGATTATTTAGTTAATTGTATAATAATTATATAATAATATCACTAGATAGTAAACAGTTAATTGTTTGTAAAAGAAAATTGTTTTTTTGCCACAACATTTGATCTGCGTCGAGCTTAATGCTCAATATAGTTCAACATAATTAATTATTGATTGTAAAGTATTATTATGGTTTAATAAAATACATGTATATAATATAGTACAACAAAAAGGAGATTGTTTTTCAAAATTGCAGCGACATCCATCAAATCAATCAGACCTACAGTCAAACGAACAAATTAATTATTTTTTTTGGGTTAAGAACAAATTAATTAAATTTAAATTAAACGAATGTCAATAAACTGACAAATATATGCATCAAATAAATAAATCCTATTATGATAAACATATTCGCATATATAGCCAAGAATGTCCGAAATGTATGACATGTATTGATTATCTAGATAGTAAACAGTTAATTGTTTTACTTATGGGGCGCATGAAATTTCATTGAGTTTACAGGTGAAATTTATGGTTTTTTTTTTTTAAAAAGATCAACCGAAAATAATTATATATGTGTATAGTAGTATATCATACTCGTGTGTGCATTATTGAGATAGTTACTGGGAAAGTTATTAATTGTTATATGATTTGGTAGCCATTTAATTTTAAAAAAACGTCGTATATGATTTAATCTCTACCGATTCGAAGGCACTGACTGATTCACAATTTTTTTTAAGCATTAATAGCAGGATTTAGGTTTTTATACAAAGTCAACCGAAGCTTCCTTAATTTGTCAATATTTCCTTTTGTTTTGGGAAGTCAAAAACTTCACAATTAAGGTAAGCTTAGCCTGGCATGGTCAAATATTAATTACTAGAGACCTAAATTATTTCATTTGGCATCTGGAATTGAAAAAAATTATCAAATAAATCCCTATTTTATAGTTTTAGCCCCTATTTGACGTATTTTTAACTCAATAAATTACCCTTCATTCACATACTTCTATTCAGTAATATTTAAAATATTTAATATTGGTTTTTCTTTAAAAATTGATAGGACTAGATATGGTTTTCCTGTGCATTACATGAGATTATAAAAACAAGACATACTATTCAAAGTTTGCAAATAGCATTTTCCCCAAAAAAAGTTTGTAAAGTTAAGTGATTTTTTTAACTTAATAATATTTCTTATCAATATTTATATACTGCTATATAGAGAGAGAAAGAGAGAGAGATTGGGGACTTTGCGTCGTTGGATACCTTATGCCTCCTTCAACTAAATTTGGAAGGTCAACTAGGGTGGGCCCCCACTCCCTTTCGTATGTTATGTGGAACTACAAAGTGATTAGTGAGTCATGTGAGACCGGAGGTAGTATACAGATATATTTTTATATTGGTATTAAAAATATGCATAAGAAAATTTTTCACTCCACCAAAATGTAAAAATAATTATTTATGATTGGACGGATTTAAACATTATATTGCTATTGCTACTGTTTGGTGAGTGAGAATATTCGGGAAGATTGAATCCATGGTCTAATTATCATTATATTTATGGAAGCAAACAGATTAAAGGACAACAAATTAAATCAAATCTAGACGCCAAATTACATATATTACTGCTTCATCTCTCTGCTATAATACATATAATTGCTCTGCGTGTGTGTGTGTGTGTGAATTCTTCTATAACACAAGCCTTCTCGCTTCAATATCACTGGCACTTTTCCACAATCTGCATGAAAATGAAAAATCGAAATGAAATTAGTAAACGGCAGAGTATTGAAAGAAGGAATAATGAAGACGGTTACGCATAATATGTATATACAAGCCAAAAGGCTAATTATATTAAGGAGTTGGTCATACTTTGTCGTATGGATGGATTTGGAGAAATTAAGATTAAAGTATTTTTTGAAAAAATGGACGAGAGATAAAGAAAAGTAGTACGTGCCCCAGTTCTCAGGTACTAAAAAATTCTTCAATAGGAAAAAAAATATAGCCAATATGCGAAAACTTTTTCCACGTACGCATAAGATAAGGTAGGTAGGCAGGTATCATGGCATACTTAAAGACGAACCTCATCATCAGAACTGATATGGAGGAGTAATTAACATTGAACCCATGTTTTCCTAATGAAAAAGGATATCCTAATTATAAAGACTAGTTTGTAGCGTAATTTACATTACAAACTAGTTTTTATAATTAGAACCGGTATTTTAAAACAAAAGAAAGAAAGAATAATGAACCTGATGGAGAAGTGTAGGGATCATGGTCTCTTGGTAAAGACCTTGGCGGTGGTGGGGATTGGGGTGGGCTTTCTTAAAGGAGTCTGAGAGTGAGGAGGATGGGGCGTATTTGCTTTGGAAAAACTCTTCTGCGTGGTTGGCATTTTAGTGCCATTGACATTTTTGGAAGGATTAGTAGAGGCCGCCGCCTGAGTCTGAGTTATTGGTGGTGGCCTGAAAACCTTCTGGGGGTTTATGCTTTTAGAATTCATATATAAGGATAATGTTTGGGAGCCTTAGGATGGGGGTAAAGAAACAAGCTAGCTAGCCTGTTAGGCAGAAAAACTGAGAGAATTAAGAGGTAGATGATAGATAGATAGATAGATGGAGAGGAATATTGGTGTTGTGAAGCTTGTTGGTGAAGCAGAGGTAAATTTATAGAGTTGTATTAACGAAGATTTCATGAGAAGGGAGGAAATGGGGGAAGAAATTTACAGAGAAATTATGGGGAAAATTTTGAAGCAGCGTGCGTTGGATTGGGGCACAAGTAAGTGATCCATGACTTGGCTCTCCGCGGTTGCCTTATGCCTGCTTGAGACGTTGGTTAGTTATCTCCAGCCACGTTATCACTGTCCCCTCTCTCTGCCGCGAAGCCTTCAAGTGTGAAAGCAAATTAAGTGTTCAAAATTAAAGCCCATATATAATACTCTTCTCATCCCTTAGTCACATAAAGTGTTCACATTTTATTTATTATTATGTAAATTGTTATTTTATTAAAAAGTGTATGGGCATTAAATAAATATAAAATTATAAAGTTGTAAAGTTTTAGAATAGGATTAATAAAAAATTTTTTTAATTATAATGAAACCTGTTAAAAATTCCTCACGAATAAAATTAGAGGGAGAGAAGACTCCAACTTCGGAGGCACGCGGCTTGAGGGAGCAGTTGGCTGAGGTGCCAGAGAATGAAAGAGCGAAATATGGAATGCGAGATCATATTGAGTAGCTTTGGCCGTGTAGGACCCCTTCCAAACTTCCTGCGTCCCTTCACAGAACTTATATGTGCCTCGCTAATTATAAAATTCAATTTATCTAAACACACACATATATACACACACTACACTTTTCATCCTATTTACAAGTCAGTTTTTTTTTTTTTTATCATGCTCACATAATTGTATTTTTAATGTGACTATTGTATTAATTATAATTATTTTGCCTTTTATATATTATTGTGTAAACTATTATTTTCTTAAAACGTGCATATATATGTATTAAATAGACACAAAATTAGAAAGCTATTAAATTTTAAAATAAGATTAATAATATTTAATTTTTTATTTTAATAAAATATGTTAAAAATGATCTATAAATAAAAATAAGATCACAGACTCAAACTTCTCAGCCACGTGGCTTGACGGCGTTGGCTGAAGTGCCAGAGAATGAAAAGGCGAGATATGGAATAGTGGGAGTTGTGTTGGCCGTGTAGGACCCCTTCAAAACTTCCTTTCTCCCTCCACGGAACCGTACCCGAGTCCCTCCCTAATTATAAAATTCAATATTTAAATATATATTATTGGTTTTTTTTAGAGACTTTATATTTTACATTGATATCGATGATTTTAACTACATACTCCTCTCATCCTATTTATTTATAAGTCATAGAAAAAAAATATTTTTTAGTCCTATTTATAATGCATCGAGAGAATTTTTTTATATGGATGTATAGTTTTACCCTTTATTTACTAGTGTGCTGACTTTATTCACATGAGGTATAATGTATATTAAATAGACATAAAGTCAGAAAGTTGTTAAATTTTAAATGAGAGTTAATAAAATTTAAGATTTTTCTTAGTCTATATGAAACATATTGGAAGTGACTTATAAATAGGATCACAGAAATATACTAAAGGGTTTTTTTTTTAACTTGAGCATATTTTCAAAATATTTATTTAAATTAATTGTATTAAAGAATTACGATTTCTTGAAATTTACATGGATATACACACATTATGATTATGAACTTGCTTGAAGGGGAAGCTAGGATAGGAAATTTACAAACAAAAGGTGTAGAACTTAGATGCTAGTTTCTCTCAACGCTATGCTGTGAATAAAGCAGAGAAAGTTTCATTTTATTAATGGAGTTTCCGCGGACAGAGAGAGAGGTGGTCATGTCCATGTCGTGGTAAAGCACTTAGATAAAGACCAAAGACTTTACCTTAACGGCGTCACACGGAGCCGTGAACCTTTAATTTTGTCCTTCACCTGAACAAGGTCACCTTGCGTTTTCTTTTTTGGTTTTTTTGTATTGCCCGAAAAGACAGAAACTTTTTTAGCACGTAGTTGAATCAAGCACACTATCATGGGATACTTCCTCACATTTTGTCGGAAATTCTTACACCATTGACTTCTCTATATCTCTCTTATTATTTGTCGGCAAATATGTGTACATCTCCTTTTCATAGAATTTTCTTTAATTTCCAGGACTCAGTAAGTATTGTCTAATACTCTTCCGGTCCTTAATATAAGACCCATTTAACTAATTTGATTAGATTAAGGAAGTTATGTAAGTTAGTTAATTATAAGAAAAGTGACATATTTTTCCTAAAATACCATAATCATCTTTCTTAATACTCCCTCTCCCTCTTCTACTTGATTATGGTTGAGGGAGTATCATAGGGGTAATTTAGAGAAAATTGATAAATATAAGAAATGTGTTTTATATTTAAGACCAAAACCAACTCAATAATTGGGTCCTATATTAAGGACTGGAGGAGTATTATCATATCATCACCAGCCACGTGGTGGAATTTTCGCATTAATTTTCACATTCAATATATGAGTCAATATATAAGAGACAAACACATTATATATCTTCCGGTGGAAGCAACCGGCGGATGGTGATTTGCCCATAAGTTCGCAGAGGTCACTATGATCCTTCTTGTTATTTGATGAGAGCTTTTGTCATTCGCCTTGGGGTTCCCAATCAAAAATAAATCCAAGCAATGCAATATAGTGCAAGACTCGGGTCGTTTCACTTTGAGGGGCCTTTATTTGAAATCCTAAACAACTAAGTATCAAAAACAAAGAATTGAGTTGGCAAGGGATTGATTTTCTTTTTAACTAACTAATTGGCAAAATTTAAAAGGATGTAAAATGAGTAAATAATTTTTGGATTTTTAGTTTATAAAATGGATATGAATGAAATAAACAAAAAGAATTAACAAGTGACAACAAATGGAAAAGCAATCCTCTAGCACAATACTTTAGGCTATCATTACTTCAATTAATTTGGGAGTTAGCTAAATTCAAAAGACTCTAAGGGCCACCCCTTAGACTCGGTTTAATTAGAATAATCAACACCAAGCCACCTTGCATATTAATTACTCACAACTAAACTGTTTCAGCACAATTAGCCAAAAAGAATCAAGGAAAAGCAATTAACATTTTTAGTCCAATAACCAAGCCACCTTGAATTACCACTGAATATTCACATAATTTCAAAACATAGTCTGACCCAGTACAATGTAAAGAAATTAAAGCTAATCACAGCATAATGTTAAATGCTAATAAAAGATTATAGCAGCTACAACCAATTTCAATACAAATATAAATCATCACAGCACATTCAAACATTATAAAATTCATTCTAAGGCCTAGAAATCATAATTATAATGAAAGAAATAAAGATTGGAAGAGCTGAAACTCCCCTTTGAAGCTCCAAGTTCAAGTCATAAATACTGTGCTAGAGAATTGAAGGATTTAGCTAAGCCCCTGTATCAGTAAAGCTCCACCGTTCTGTCTCTGTTCACCGCCACTCCTCTTGTTCTGTTACGCAACGTGGAGAGGAAGAAGATGTAGTTGACGGTGGCAATGGAGGCACGAGCAGAGGCAGCAAAACAGAGGAGCTCGCCGTCACTCGTGAGCGCGTCCTCTGGTCCTGTTCACGCCGCTTTCCTCTGGTTCTGGACGCTTGTTCTGCCGTCGCTCTGTTTTCTCCCTCTCTCAGCCGCCGTCCGTGTGTCTGCCACCAGGAAGAAGCCGTGGAGAAGAAAGAAGAACAGATGCTGTCGATGGAAGATGAAGACTCAGGGGAGAGGAAGTGTGATTGCCGTGAAGCTTTGGTCCTTCGTTCCCTCTTCCTCGCCGCTGGTCTTCTCTCGTCGTTAGCTCGCTCCGCTCTGTTTTTTTTTCTTGCCGCCAGCTTTTTTTATTTTTATTTTTAAATCTTCCAAAAACCTACAATCAAAATTTAAGAATAAGGTAGCATTAATTGTCCTTAAAAATCAATTAATCATAATTAAATCAAAATATGACAATTTTACCCCTACAAATTAATAATTCAAAATAAAATATAATAAATCAGTTAACAATCAATTAAGACAAAAAAGGACCAATTAAGGACAAAACCTATATCAAAATATATAAAAATAATTGAGTTTGTCATTAATATAAGTTGACAAAACCAAAAATATATCATCAAATATATAAAAATAATTGAGTTTGTCATTATTCTTTTTATTTTCTTTTTGTTTCCGTGTATAAGACCACTTCTTGAAAAATTCAAACTAAATTTTACATACTACTTCCGATTCTTAATATAAGACCTCATTTGACTCTTATTTTGATCCTAAATATAAGACCTCATTTCACTTTATCTCTCATATTTATTCATCCTTTTTCAAGATAATCATTCTACTAATGGTAATTCTAGTGAATAGGCTTGATCAGCAAAGATATTTTAGAAAAGACAATACATATTTATTACAAATAATTAATTTAATTAACTTATTTTTTTAATCTATTCAAATTAGTCATCTAGCTCTTATATTTAGGACAAGAAGTAGTATATTGAATCATAGGAATGAAAAAAATAATGGCATATATATAACTTAAGCAAGCATTTTAAAAATTTAATTTTAATACATCACAACTACTTTAAATTGTGAAAAAAAATACTCCTCCGCTTCTAAATATAAAACTCTTTTTGTAGTATAATTTACACTAAAAAAAAGGATCTTATATTTAGGACCGGAAGACTATTTAACTTTATCCCTCCCCATGTATTTTTTAAAATAATATAACAGAATTAAGGTATAATCGTTTTTCTTCTTTTAATAAAGAACTTTTTTTTTCTGGCTCACTAGTCTATTTATGTGGGCTTGAATATTAATGTTGGTCTTGAGTCCTCTTTATTGCATTCTATGACCACCTCCACTTCAAAACTTCCCCACTGTAATTAAGATCTGTTTTAAATCTTTTTGTCTCTAAATATCAATGTTCAAAAAACCAAACGGGAATCGGTGAATCGGCCACTTGTCCGGTCAGGTTCACCCTCTTGAACCGGGAAGAATCTAAGCCGGTGCAACCCGGTCAAAACCCGGATAACCGCTGGGTTTGGTGGGTTACCCGGTTCATTTTGTGGGGGGAGGAAAAAAAAACGCAGAGCTCAAAAAAGAAAAAAAAAGGAGTCAGTGAGTCACCGAAAAAGAAAAGGAGAAGAGGAAGGGAAGGAAGTTAGAGAAGGAGAAAGAAGCACTCCGATGGGGATCTACGCAGCTAGAAAGCCGTGAATCAAGTACTCCGAGCAAAAGTTGATGAAGAAGTTCCATATTGGTTCAAACAAGAAAAATGCCTCGGTACTTAACGTGAAGAAGCTAGATGAAAAAACCAAGTCCACTGCTCTAGAGAAGATATTGACAGAAGTAAGGGTAGCTATACAAAAGGCTAGATCGGAGAAGACGAGCCAGGTAGATCGTGCAAATACATATCAATATGCCTGGGAGAATAAAATGGGCTTGGGGCATGAAGGTCGAAGGAAAAAAAAGCTGTGTTTTTCTAATGTGAATCATGGAATTGGGAAGATAAACTCATGGAACAAGAAAAGAGGAAGGCTGAAGCAATGATGCTAATCTGTAGCTATGAGGCTATGACATGTCCTGCATCATTTTAGGTTTTTTAATTATTATTATTTTGAAAGTGCAGCACGTGATCTCTGATCTCTCCTCCTCTAATCCTTTACATAAAAATAAAATATTAATATCACACGTTCTTTTATGTAATATGTAATATTTTTACTATTTAATATGGTAATTTTTAAATTTTATTTTATTTTTAATTATAACCGGTTTGAATCCGGTTCAATCCCAATCTGACCCATTAACCCTTAACCCACTGTCTTAACCGGTTTAGTGACCGGTCCGGTTTTTTGTACATTGCTAAATATAAGCAATATTTATAAGTTGTTTTAAATTTTTGTAACAAATTTCTATTTACCCCCATTAATTATTATTTTAATAATTATAATATCTCTTTCATAATCATAATTTTTTATATTTATTATTTTCCATAAATTATTTACTTTCATTTCCCAAACCATCATCTCTCTCCATCACACATTTTCTCTTTCATAATTTTTTTATTATAATAATGTTGGTTTTTTATTCTCTTTCTTGTACTCTTTTTTCCATAAATAAGTGTTTAGAAGAAAGAACTTTCAGTTTTTACATATTTATTATTTTAAACCAATTTTAATTAATATTTTCATCTGCATGATGGAGTTTAATATTACTTATAAAAAGAGACGGAGGGAGTGCAAAGGTTTGAATGTTGGTTAATGCATTGAGATCCATCCTGTGGGTCCTAGCTCCTAAGTCTTGTTCAACACATAAGATCTTCACCGTACATGACGACTTCCACTGTTCGTTATACATTAAAGGGGAAAAAAAATTAAACACGAACATAATAATAATAATTAAAATGTTGATTTCTGGAGAACCGCGTGGTGTCGTCATTTATTTTTAAAAAAAACGTTAAAGAAATTTAGGTGAAATCTTGAACGGTGCCAAGGGTCAACCTTTTTTTATACAAACGTATAGCACCATTTTAGTCAACAAAAAGAATTCACTGAAGCAAGGTCAACTAAAATCTTGAATTGCAAAATATGGTTACAAAGTCAAGTGAAAAATGACGCATTGGTACCATTTAAGGGACATAATAACGACACTTTGGGGCATTGAAATTTAAAGAACATTTTGTATTTGATAAGATACATGGAAAAATTTTCCTTTCTAAACTTACCTTTGAAAATAGTAGATAAGATCCAGCTAATTATATAATAGTAGTAAATATAAATTTGCAGAGGAAACTTAATTTTAACTTCATTAATAATGATCTACGAATTTCCCAGCATTTTTTAGGTTTAAGACTTATAATTATGTGTGTGTGAGAATTATAATTATAAATTATAAAGTTGAATTATTTCTGGATGGTGTAATATGATATATGGCGTAGATATTATCAGGTAATTTCATATATTGACGCCTGACGATGAAAATAATTATCATTATGGTTTAATATAGTTATGTGTATTTTGTTGAATAAGCAGTTATGTTAATCTAGTATTTGAAGGTTAAGGTCGTACGTACTCGTTTACGATTTGATCTCTCGAATTTTGCCGAAATTTAAATTAAATTATTACGTGGCACATTTTTAAATTCTGACAACAATGGTTCCGGGAGTATTATATTCCTACGTAAATGTCCAAAAAGTGAAGACACTCACCAAGATTATATTATAAACTACCCAGACATCTGACTTTATATATGATTTGGTGATGAGAAGCAATTCATTGGAAATTGGCAAGGAAGATGTATACAGATAAGATCAAAGTTTAATTCATAATGAAATTTCGTTGATTAATTTACTTAAATTAAACCAAAAGTATTTATCGGTTTTAATTTACTACTTCTGAATCACTCCAATATTATTATATTGTTCTGCCTTGCTTCATTAAATCTCCTCATAATTAAGATCAAAGTGTAATTCATTACTATCCAACATGAGTTGGCTTGTGGTCTTTGAGTCGTCTTCTTCTCTTGAGTATGACGACTTTTTCAGCCTTCACGTACGCACCAGGTACATTGAATCATATGTAATATAATTATTAATTAAATAAGGAGACTTGTATAATTAAATTTCTTTCCTGATTAAGTATCTAATTAAAATTCTTTTGCTCGTCAAAAAAAATCTAATTAAAATTCTTTCGTTTTGGTCTTTTAACATAAGCAATTCCCCAAGAACCAAAAAAACATGGGAAAGCAATTCCCTTTCGTCTCTCTCTAATCATGTTTTAAAAAATACTTTACAAACCTATCAAATTTCCTTCTCCACTCCGTGTCGGTCAACTTTTCCTATTTAACATTTTTCAAGTTGACCCATTCATTTTTTTATATATTCTTTAAACTAATTTTCTCTTTCTATTTTATTTTTTATTTTATTCTGGTGCTATATATATTTTAATTCCCATTTACAGTTCTTTTATTCTCTCCCATAAACACGGAATCGATCTCATGAATTTATTTCTTTTGACATGAAATTCAACTTCAATCTTTGAATCTCCTTAAATTCTTAACTATATATTTTAGTTTCCTTTTGTGTTGAATTATGTCGTGCAAGATGCTTCGTTGCATATTTGAGGTGAAATTTCGGTCTTTAATTCAACTTGAACTTTGCTCAGACCTTGCACATATTTTATTGGAGAATTATTTACGAGTTTTCATTCAATAATATCGAATCATCCTATGAAGAGTAGACCCCGGGGTTTTCTACTATTAATGAAAGTTTAAGATAATACTGTGACATTAAATGAGTGGTAAAAATAAAACGAAATTTTTTTTACATGATATAGATATATGTATTGCTTATATATATGATTATATCTCATTAGTCAAGAGATAAGGATAAGTTAAACTCTCACACACACCAGGATGATTAGAAACTATAATTCATAAAAAAAATTAAAATGAATTAATTATTATAAATTATGAACTTAATTTATTTCTGGACGTAGGTAACATATAGGGTGTATAGATATTATAAAGATGAGCGAGATTAGCGTAGAGATTTTATATTGACGCCTCATGATGAAAATATTTATCATTATATATGATGTGGCATACTATATATTACAATATTTTTATGTCTATTTTTTTTTTGGTAAAGTATTTTATGTATATTTTAATAAATAAGCATTCTTGTTTTAAAAATTTAGCATTTGAAGGTTAAGGTCATCCGGCTCGTTGACAATAATTGATCTCTTGAATATTACCGAAATTTAAATTAAATTACGTAAATTTTAAAATAACAATGGTCACTTCAATGAGCATTCCTACATAAATGTCGAAAGTGAAGACATGCACGAAGATTATATTAAACTACTCAGATGCCTGACTTTGTATTATTCAAATGATTACATTATATTCCACTGCTGTATTTATGGAGAGCAACAAGAATTAACACAACAAATCAAGCCCTAGACTCAAAAACAAAAACAAAAGAAAAGGAAAAAAGTTGAATAATAATCTTTATAGTATTCTTCTTCTTGCTAGCTAATCATGATAGAATGTACTATGTATCCCCTTATTCTGGATCAACCCATATCACTTCAATATATATATATATATATATATATATATATATATATATATAACCGGCACCTGATGATCTGCACATGAAAATGAAAGCGAAAATGAGATTGAAGTCAGACATTAAAACAGAGAAGAAGAACAAAATAAACTATTACGAGGCAAGCGGCTGATTAGTCAATTAGGATCTCTTGGCACTTTGGAGTAAGGTTACTTCACAAGAAGGATGATAATCTAAAGGGCTGTTTATATATATATATATATATATATATAGAGAGAGAGAGAGAGAGGCACTTAAATTACTACAAAATTCTTTAAAAATATAGCAAACACTTGAAAGTTAGTTCATTTATATTACAACCCAACCTATATATATATATATATATATGTCAATAACTTGTTTGAAAATTCATTTTTATATGTCATGTTCAGATTAAACTAAGAACCTAATAACAAGCATAAAATTTAGCCTTCATCGAAAACTCATGAAAGATTTAATTTGGAGCTTGTATTGGAAACGAAGAACTTATTAAAAAATATTAAAAATAACACATCACTCATCAGTTTTTCCCACTGAAGAGGATGATTTATATGAATAAATAAAGGAGTAAACATGTGTGTGTGTGTGTGAATTACCTGAACATGAGTTAACGATTGTTGTTGGAAGGTGGGCCACGGACAGCCGGAGGCTTGGGGATATTAGTGGAAGGCCTTCTATTGTCGGAGCCCTGTGTCTGAGTGCCACCAGCAGGTGGGGGACGGGCATCCTGACCAGAAGGGACATTAGTGGGAGGTCTTATATTGTTGGAAGGATTCATACTGCTCCTTCCTCCACAAATTAAAGGTTCTGATCTTCTTCTTCTTCTTCTCCTTCTTCAAGGGTTTGCAGTACTGAAACTCATGTATCAGATATGCGCATGTGTGTGTATATACTATTCAGTCAAGGTATCATATGATCCATGTTGGTTGATGAAAAGTGCGAGAAAGTTAAGGAAATGGGAATAATGAGGTAATTAACCAAGTGATTGTTGAGGAAATTTATATGCAAATACATTATCAATTACTGCCCAACACTCTGAACTTGCGTTTCGGAATTGAACTTTGAAACTTCATGTGCGATTAAGGTTAATATTGCGGGTCGTCTTGAGATGAGCCTTCTTCACCACCGTGTCTGACCATTTCAACCACAAATCTCTACATGCATTACGAATTACGTTGGATTTTGAATCATATTTACATCATACTATAATTAATTAATCTCATGCTCGAAATGGTTATCTATATATTTATATGTTGGGATCCGCTTCATGTTGATTTAATATTTTTCAGTTTCACTCATCGATTATATTATAATATAATTTCTCCATTATTCTGCTTTATTCTCTCCCTCTACACACGTAATCAGTTTATTTCGCTTAACATGTGAAATTCAACCTCATTCTTTCACTGTTTATTGGCAATTTATACCAAATTATTTCTCAATTCTTTTGTGGGATCACAAATATGCAGCGCAAGATGCTTCATTTCATTCACAGGTGAAATTTCAGCTGTTTTTAAAAAAACTCAATAGTTGAATAAATTTAAATTAGATTTGCGTGCATACCGATGAGATATATGTAATTTATTGGAAATTGGCAAGGAAGATGGCAAGCTATTCATATGGGGACAAGCAATATATATTCACAATATATGTGTGTATACACTGATAAGATCAAAGTTCAATTCATAATGAAATTTCGTTGATTAATTTACTTAATTAAATAAAAAATCTTTATAATTAAAGGCATAAATATGGGCACAGCAAGAAAATTTATCTCTCGCACTATATATCGGAATAGGATTTAAATGCATTTTCTCTAATATTGCTGGCCTACCTCGTAATATTGCCTTGACAAAAAAAAAAATTGTTTTATAGCATTCGAATTTTGCCTACATTTTTGTTCGATTTTTTGAGCCCCCTGACGTATGGACCACACACATTGAATCATATGTAACAAACCTACATTATTAATATTCTACCCTAATTAAGTCTCTAATCAAACTGTTTATGTTTTGGTCTATTAATACAACGAATTGAATTATATTCCCTTTCGTCTCTAATCCTTTTAAGAATATTTTACAAAACCTCTCAACTTTTCTTCTCAATTCTGATTAAGTTGGCCCATCCATTCTTAATATATTCATTCATGTTTTTTTAAGACAATTGACTTCTTGCTTCCTTCTTCTTTTTTTATTTTCCTTCTCCAGTGCTTTCATGATCTAACATGAACATGGAATTGACATGATTAGTTTTTTCCCGTTTAACATGAAATTGAACTTCATTCTTTGACGCTTTTTGTTAGCTATTCAATTCTAAATTCTCCATTACATGTTTTCCCCTTTCGTGCAGAATTATGCCGTGCAAGATGCTTCGTTGCATTTGAGGTGAAATTATAAAGATGAGAGATTAGCGTAGAGATTTTATATTGACGCCTCATGATGAAAATATTTATCATTATATATGATGTGGCATACTATATATTACAATATTTTTTTGTCTATTTTTTTTGGTAAAGTATTTTTTGTATATTTTAATAAATAAGCATTCTTGTTTTAAAAATTTAGCACTTGAAGGTTAAGGTCATCTGGTTCGTTGACAATAATTGATCTCTTGAATATTACAGAAATTTAAATTAAATTACGTAAATTTTAAAATAACAATGGTTACTTCTATGAGAATTCCCACGTAAATGTCGAAAGTGAAGACATGCACGAAGATTATATTAAACTACTCAGACGCCTGACTTTTTATTATTTAAATGATTACAGTATATTCCACTGCTGTATTTATGGAGAGCAACAAGAATTAGCACAACAAATCAAGCCCTAGACTCAAAAACAAAAACGAAAACGAAAAAAAGTTGAATAATAATCTTTATAGTATTTTTATTCTTGCTAGCGAATCATGATAGAATGTACTATGTAAAAAGTTGAATAATAATCTTTATAGTATTTTTATTCTTGCTAGCGAATCATGATAGAATGTACTATGTATCCCCTTATTCTTGATCAACCCATATCGCGTCAATATGTGTATGTGTGGGTGTGGGTGTATATATATAAACTGGCACCTGATGATCTGCACAAAACATTTGAAAGTTAATTCATTTATATTACAACCCAAACCTATATATATGTCAATAGCTTGTTTGAAAATTCATTTCACTTGTCATGTTCAAATTAAACTAAGAATCTAATAACAAGCATAAAATATTAAAAATAACACATCACTCATCAGTTTTTTTCCCACTGGAGTGGATGATTTATATGAATAAATAAAGGAGTAAGTATGGTGTGGGGGAGGGGGGGGGTGTGTGTGTGAATTACCTGAAAATGGAATTGAAAAGAGTCAACGACGACCCCCATGGGAACGGACAGCCTGGCCATTAGGGATATTAGTGGGACGTTCTTATATTGTTGGAGCCCTGTGTCTGAGTGCCACCAGAAGGTGGGGGCAGGGCTAATAGTTGGCTACGTGTTTATGTTGGAAGAACTCATACTGCTCCTTCCTCCACAAATTAAAGGTTCTGATCTTCTTCTTCCTCTGCAAGAGATTGCTTGTAATTTGATAATCAGATTGCTAGTTCGGGTTTGCAGTACTGCAACTCATGAACCAGATAGGCGCGTGTGTGTATATATATACGTATTCAGTTAAGGAAAGGGAATAATGAGGTAAATTAACCAAGTGATTGTTGAGGAAATTTATATGCAAACACTCCATTTAATATTTTTCAGTTTAACTCATCAATTATATTATAATATAATTTGTCCATTATTCTGCTTTATTCTCTCCCTTTGAACACGTAACTAGTTGAATGCTCGTGTGAATATATAATAGCGCAGAAGAGTAATATGGGAATCTAGATTTATCTGTGTGTGTGTGTGTGTGTGTGTATATATATATGACATTTGACTCAATACAGTATCCAGGTACAAACTGATAGTCACACAAATACAAAAAAAGCAGCAGAAAAGAAGAATATCACCAGGGAAGGGATAGAAGGTTCAGAGAGGACGAGAGGTACAGGAAGGAGAATCATTACACATTCACCCCCTCACTCTCTTTCCTCTAACGGTTTATATTCGTCAGTCCTCCCTCATTTTCCATGTGAGTCTCTTCTCACGTGTACTGCGACGTGGTTCCCTTTCTGCATGAGTCTCAGTTGCCTCTTGGACTGGTTCATCCATCTTGGTCTGGCCCAACGCGTCCTGATCACTCCGTGGCCCATAACAGTTTATTTCATTTAACATGTGAAATTCAACCTCATTCTTTCGCTGTTTATTTGCAATTTACACCAAATTATTTCTCCATTCTTTTGTGGGATCACAAGTACGCAGCGCAAGATGCTTCATTTCATTCACATGCGAATTTCAGCTGTTTTTTTAAAAATTCAATAGTTGAATAAATCTGAATTAGATTTGCGTGTATACTGATGAGATATATGTAATTTATTGGAAATTGGCAAGGAAGATGGCAAGTTATTCATATACAGAACTATATATATTCACAATATATGTGTGTGTGTACGCACATATAAGATCAAAGTTCAATTCATAATGAAATTTCGTTGATTAATTTACTTAATTAAATAAAAAATATTTATAATTAAAGTCATCAATTGGGCACGGAAAGAAATTTATCTCTCGCACTATATATCAGAAGAGGATTTGCATGCATTTTCTCTAATAATTAAGAGATATTGCTGGCCTATCCCGAGATATTGCTTTGGGCAAAAAAAAAAATTGTTTTATAGCATTCGAATTTTGCCTACATTTTTGTTCGATTTTTTGAGCCCTGACGTATGGACCACACACATTGAATCATATGTAACAACCTACGTTATATTCTACCCTAATTAAGTCTCCAATCAAACTGCTTATGTTTTGGTCTATTAATACAACGAATTGAATTATATTCCCTTGCGTCTCTAATCCTTTTAAGAATATTTTACTAAACGTCTCAACTTTTCTTCTCAATTCTGATTAAGTTGGCCCATCCATATCCATTCATGTTTTTAAGACAATTGACTTCTTGCTTCCTTCTTCTTTTTACTTGTGGGCTCTATTTTATTTTCCCTTGTTAGGATTAAGGTTTTGATGATAACAAAGTGAGTAATTTGTGTTTCAGCATGTTGATCGATTATTTGATCGATCAAGGTTTTATCGATAAGCTAATAGATAATAACACTTTTTTGAGCCCTGACGTATGGACCACACACATTGAATCATATGTAACAACCTACGTTATTAATATTCTACCCTAATTAAGTCTCCAATCAACTGCTTATGTTTTGGTCTATTAATACAACGAATTGAATTATATTCCCTTGCGTCTCTAATCCTTTTAAGAATATTTTACTAAACGTCTCAACTTTTCTTCTCAATTCTGATTAAATCATTTCATGTTTTTAAGACAATTGACTTCTTGCTTCCCTCTTCTTTTTTACTTGTGGGCTCTATTTTATTTTCCCTTGTTAGGATTAAGGTTTTGATGATAACAAAGTGAGTAATTTGTGTTTCAGCATGTTGATCGATTATTTGATCGATCAAGGTTTTATCGATAAGCTAATAGATAATAACACTGTTTAATTAAGTAATCTCAACAGAAGCTTTAATCGATAACGTATTAGATAATGTGTTGATCGATCATTCTTAGTTGTATATGAAAATCTGAAACAAATTATCGATCACTTGATCGATAATCAGGATACAAATTTGATGGGTGTTTATCGATCACATGATCGATAAATCGTTTATCGATGAGAAGACAGATAAATGGTAATGCACTTTACTCTTTCTATGTTTCGCCTCTTTCACCATTTATTGATCACATTATCGATCAACTCTTTATCGATAATATGATCAAACATTGCCTCATAACCTTTCATGCAGGAATTTATTTCAGTGGCTTATCGATCACCTGATCGATAAGAAAATTATCGATCACATGATCAATAATCAATATATCCTTGTTACATTGAGACTCTTCGATCACCGGATCGATAATCTGATTATCGATAACCACTTCAGGTTTATTTTGCTTTCACATAACATGATCGATAAATCAGCTTTTCCGTTTTACAAGAATAGATCTTTTTATCGATAACATTATCGATCAACCTTTTTTTGATCACCTATTCGAACAACTCACTTAGCCTGTGTTTTCACTACATTTGCTTTTGTTTATTGTTTATCGATAAGGTTATCCATCATCTTTTTATCAATAAAGTGTTCAAAAATCAGTGTTTCAAAAGTTATTTCTATAACTTGATCGAACAACGAGTGTTCGAACATTTGTTCGATTATTAGGTGATCTCAGTTCAAACCTTAAGTCTCGATGTTTCTCAAAATTCATCATGTGAGCTTTTCTCAGCCTTCATAAATATCTTGTTTCACTATTTAAAGAATTTCAAAATCAAATGCAACTTGATCTTCATTGTCTATGCATCATATTATAATGTCACTATGTCCCTTTATCGATCACATGATCGATAAACAGTTGATCCATCACTTGATCGATAATCTTAGTCATCTGGTTCGAAAGCCTTCACTCAGAATAATCGATAACCTGATCGATCAAGTAATAATCGAACATCAATTCGATCAAGCACGATCAGTCTCTACCCATCGCATCTAACAACTGATTGATTCTAATCATAAACTATGATTATTCGTTCTATCATTTGTTCGGTTCTAATTTTGATCTTATTCTACGGAGAAAAACTTATTGGATTAACATACTTTTGCAGATTACGAAGAAAATCCAACGATACTCCAACGGTTATCCAAGTAGCATGTAACCTACCTTGTCAGAAGCATTAATGGCGGGAACCGTTGCAACTGGAAAAACACGCAACCAGGTTCTCAACGGCTAGAAGCTCTTCCGTCTAACGGTTACCAAACGACCTCAACTATAAAAGGCACGAAGAAGCATTAAATGAACAGATTGAATACGTGAGCTAACCTCTGTTGATTTTTACTGTTGCATTCAATACTCTGTTCTTCCATAACAACGAGCGTTAGTGATTATCATTTATTCACTCTGTAAGAGAGTTTATCTACTATTCATTAATCACGATTGTGTGATACTCAAGAGTGTGGACTCTTGAGTGGGTTTGTAACCTTACGGGAAGTAAGGGGGAGTGATTGAGAGTTTCAATTACTGTACTGAGGCGCCAAGAGCCCGGTCAATCTTGGATCATAGTGAAATACTCAGAGGTGTTCTGAGGACTGGACGTAGGTCAAATGGTTGAGACCGAACCAGTATAAATCTTGTGTCTTCCTCTCTACGGTGAAATCATTCTAAACTTACACTCTCTGTTTCCGATAGTTCTTTGTTTTAATTTCAAAAATTTTTATAACTCACCCAATTCACCCCCTTCTTGGGTGAGACTACCACTAACATCCCTCTCCAGTGCTTTCATGATCTCCCATGAACATGGAATTGACATGATTAGTTTTTTCCCTTTTAACACGAAATTGAACTTCAGTCTTTGACTCTTTTTGTTAGCTATTCAATTCTAAATTCTTTATTACATCTTTTTCCCCTTTCGTGTCGAAATATGCCGTGCAAGATGCTTCGTTGCATTTGAGGTGAAATTTATGCTGTTTTTCTTTTTAATTCAACTTGAACTTTGCTCAGGCTTTGCTCACATTTTATTGGTGAATCGTTTACAATTTTTTTTCCTAGGCACATATATTATATAGAAAGCAATCATGTTCAAAGTATTAAATGTAAGCACATCTCTTAGTAAAAATTCAAATATTGATTCGTTATATTATGAAAAACTAATTTTTTCTATTAGACCTAATCCCTATTAATCCCAGTAATTTATTCAATGGTAAAGGAAACTTGGATTCATATATTACTAATTTAGTAGCCTCCTGAACATTTTCCAACTATTAAGGAAGCTTGTTTCAAAAAAATTGATAAACATATGAAATAGGTATATAAGACTAGCATTAATTTTCTAATTAGGTTCTACATTAAGAACCAGACAAGTATATTTTAAAATTGGAGTATATAATTTTGTTTTTTAATTCAACCTTCATACTTTCCAAACATTGAATTTAATTTGATGTGACGTAATGCTGATATGGTAACGAAATATTAATTACCTGCTGTTACAATTACTTGCAAATAATAAAGAAAGTGGTCAGCATTAGGTTTTCCTAATATGAAACATATTCTCAATCAAACCCATTCTTCTTCCATGAAAGACTTATGCTGAACGTAACTTTGAACCAAATACATATGTTAGTAACATCATAAATAGGCAATAGTGCAGTAATAATCTGATTATAATAATAAATTCAGGCTATTATATTTATATTATCTATTTATAAACTCTCTTCTCAACCATTGGATCGGAGAATATTGAGAGGCCTCATTTCATTGGAAGTAGTCCAATATTGACTTCCCACGCATAACTAAATTTCTAGGAACGTTATAATTCTTCATCGTATATTTTCATGTATGAAAAAGTACCAATGTTTTCACAAGAAGGGTTAATTATTAAATAAATGGAGCTTAGTGCGAGCAGCTTGATCGACGTCTGAATTAAAACTAATACAAAGGTTTGAACATTGAACAAAGACGATTCAGATTAATTAAAGCTTGATCGTGTGGGTCCCAATTCTTGTTCAACATATAAATCTTCACCGTGTGTGATGACTTCAAACTTCCCGGACCGTGGAATATATAATATTGAATCATAAAAGGAAGTGTAATTTCCGGGTGTTTTTTTTTTTACCTTTATTTTTTCCTCTTATATATATATATATATATATATTCAAGTTAATTAAACGTAAAATTTAATTAATATAACAGTTAGTTGGATCTAATCAACCTGCAATTTTCTTAACTTTTCTTTTATTAGACGTGGGTTACATATAATTGAGATTATTTGCCTTCAGGTAATTTTTTCTTATTGCCAGGACTTCTTTAAATATTATCATAAATTAAAAAAACTAAATTAAATACGAACATAATACTGAAAAACTCATTACCTTAATTAACTTCGGTTGAAATTCGAGGTATCTTAATTTATTTTTTCTTAAAAAAAATTAAGAATTTAGGTGTAATCTTGGTTGTTGCCAAAGGTCAACTAAATTTCATACAAACGTATAGCGTAACGTACACTCCTTTTTTCAATCAACTAAAAAAAAAAATTAAATCAAGGCCAACTAAAATCTTGGATCATGAAATATGTTTGCAAAGGGAAAATAACACATAGGTCCAAGTTAAGATACATAATGGCACTTTGAAGCATTGGAATTTTAAAATAACGCATTTTGGATTTAATAAGGCACACGCAATAATTTTCCCTTTCTCTCCGCCAAATTAGTGAAATGGAAAACTCAACAAATTAAATCAGCTATATGAATAATGGATAAGATTATCTTTTGACAAAAAACAATTAGTGGTTTTAATTTTACCAGCCTGAATGTTATTTATATTATTCAAAGTGTATATTTTAAACTACGAAGAAAAATACTGGACGTTGATTTTTAGATGTAGGAAGGGATGGTTGATGTATAAATTTGCAGAGGAAGTTATATTTTAATTTCATAAGTGATTTATGAAAACACCGCGTAGATTATTGTGGTACACACAAGTAAACTTGAGTTGAGCTTACTATGAATTTCAACCCAACATTAATATTATTAATGTTTCTATGAATTTCCAAACAGTTTTCGGGGAATTAATCTACATATGTGGCTTATTATTGTTATGCGTATTTTAACAAATAAGCATTCTTGTTTTGATAATTTAGGATTTCAAGGTTAAGGTCATATCATACCACTTGTTTACAATAATCGATCTCTTGAATTTTACCGAAATTTAAATTAAATTACGCAGCCCATTCATTAATTTTAATAATATAATAACAGTGGTTGGTTATTTCTAAGAGTACATGTCAAGAGTGAAGACATGCACGAAGGTGAAACTACTCAGACACTTGACTTTGTATATTATTTATGGGAAGCAACAAGAACAACAAATCATTTCTAGACGCAAAACAAAACCAAAAAAAGAAAAAGTTGAATAATATTCTTCATCGTATTCTTATTCTTGCTAGCTATATAATTATGATAGAACTGCGCTATAATATTTTGCTTCCCTTATTCTTTTTATCAAGACCGGCACTTGATGATCATCTGCATGAAAATAAAAACCAGAATGAGATTGAAGGCAGACATTAATACTAAAAAGATGAATAACAACATTGTTACAAGACATGGCTGATATTTATGAAATAAAAGGTAATAAGTATGCATACGAGGAAAGATTTGTCTCGGCTTATGTAAAAATACTTATAAGTATTTAAGATAAGCAGATATAAACAAGATTTAATTAGGATCTCTTCGCACTTTGGAGTAAGGCTAATTACAAGAAGGATGGGAATCTAAAAAGCTGTTTCTATAGGCATTTAAATTACTACAAAATTCTTTAATAATATAGCAAATATGTGAAAGTTAATTCATTTATTACAACGCAAACTGTGTGTGTGTGTCAAGGACCTGTTCATTTTCATATGTCATGTTCAAATTAAATTAAGAACCTAATAATAAGAATCAAATTCAGCCTTCATGGCAAGCTCATCATGAAGATTTGATTTGGAGGTCTTGAATTTGAAACCAAGAATTTGATCCAAAAAATTAAATTAACGCATAACTCATCAGTTTTTCCCAATGGAAAGAATGATTTATATGAATAAAGAAAGGAATAAATGTATATGAACCTGAAAATGAAATGAAGAGAGTCATGGTGTTCAACCAGAGGGGGACCTGACATCTTGACCATTAGGGATTGAAGTGCCATCTTTTATATTGGAGCCCTGGGTCTGAGTGCCAGATGCTGTAGTGTTTCCCTGATTTCCCTGATTTGGACTAAAGATATCCTGACTATCAGGAACTGATGTGCCATTTCTTATATTATTGGAGCCCTGTGGTGGAGAGCTCATACTGCTCCTTCCTTCACAAAGCTAAGCTTCTTCTTCTTCTTCAAAAGATTGCTTATAATTTGATGAACAGATAGCTACGGTCTGCTGTGAAACCCATGAATCAGATACCTGTATTTATATGCATATATGGCGAGTCAAGCTAGGTGTCCATGTTCGTCGATGAAAAGTGTGGGAAAATTAAAGGAAATGAGCATGTATAATGACGTAATTAATATTCAAGTGATTGTTGAGGAAGTCTACGTGCCAATTACTACTGTCTAACACTTTGAACTTACGGAGGTTAATTTGAAAAACAAATTAAGGTGATTAATACTATCTTTAATGCTTAATATAAGAGTTAGTTAGAAATTTAATTTAGTCTTAAATATAAGACTTTAATCAATTTTGCCTCTAATATTTATTCATTTTACTTCCAAGTAATTCCTATGGTGATTGCACGTGTTAAGGAGTCTCCAATGAAAAGTAGTTTTAATGCACATGATTAATAGGAATATTTTAAAAAAAATAAGATCATTTTATTACTAATAACCAACTTAAGTCATTTTTTAATATTCATAAATTAATTATCTAATTCTTATATTAAAAATCGAAGGTAGTTTAGTAACATTTCTGGTTTAGTGCATGCGGCAACCCATTAAACATTTTTCAGTTGGACTCATTAATTTTTGTTCATATTTTAACAAAATTGATTTCTTCCTTCCGTTTTAATTTTGCCCCTTTATTGGTCTCTCGCATGAACACGGAATAAGTTTCTTCATTTAATGTGAAATTCTAGCTTAACCTACGACTCTTTTTTTTTGGCAATGTACACCAAATTTCTCTCAAATTTTCCTGGTAATGATTATTGAATTATATATGCCGCGGAAGATGGATTCGTTGCATTTATAGGTGAAATTTAACCTTTTTAAAAAAAAATCAAGGGGATTAATTCCATGACGAATACATAGATTATGATACTTAACTGAAGCCTACAACATCATTACAAAATTAGTTTTTTCGTTTGAAAGTTAAATAAATTTGAATTAGGTTTGCGTATATACTGAAATTGGCAAGATATTCATATATAGACAACTATTCAACACTTTGCTCTAAGCCGAAATTAATTGTAAAACCCTTCGTCCGTGGAATATTTACCATGCACAATATATGTATACAGATAAGGCCAAAGTTTAATAAACTATCGTGATGAAATTCCGTTGATTAATTTAGGCAATGTTAGTTAATCATATTCATTAATTTGGGATTTCGGAGTTTTTGTTTTCTGGTTTTAATTTTCTTTCCAGAATCGGCCTTTTCTTCTTTGGAGAGATTCACGTTAAAAAGGCCTTTTGAAATGGCATTGTGGGCTGTACTTTTGGGCCGAAATTGATATCTTTTCGACCATTAGACTTTTATTCTTTCTTCTGTTCCTGGGCATTTTTGCCACTATTGGGAATTTGGGATCCGTTGGGTTCATGTCATATGGGCTCTTTTGTTTCATATTCAAGAAATGATTTGGGCTAATTTTGAGTTGCCCTTTCTCCATATCTTTATTTATTTAGCAATCTGATTTATTTTAAGTGCCATTTAGTTGTTTAAATACAGGAAAAATTTAATTTTGGCTACTTTAACATACCAGAAAGGTCATCAACTGAAACTAACAAAACTTGATCAATTTGACTAATAAACATATATCCCCAAAGGGAAACAAACATTACTTTATCTATTTCAACATTTTGCTGAAAAAAATTCATGATGGCATTATTAAAAAGTTAAAGCTAGACAATATTGGAAAAGGCGATACATAAAGATAGATGGAATTTGGAGGCATGGTGACAAGTCCTGAGCAATCATTTTCTACAAGATTTAAAGCAAGCAGCAAGCACAACAAATTAAATCAAACCTAGACACAAAACAAGTGTTATATGTGCTGCTTTGTTTGTTGGCCACTTATAGCCTTCTTTGTCTCCTTCTCCCCTTCACCCTCATATACATATATATATATATATATATATATATATCCCAAAAATAAAAAAGTACTTAGAAATAATTGCAGATGAAGAAAAAGAAGTTGGATATATAGATAAAGAGCGGGAAGGTGTAGGTGATGTTCTTGTTGAATTCGATTATGCTAAAACGACGTGTGTAATAATTATAGTTGAGTGAGCAAAACTTATAAGTGTTACAGCTGCACATATTTGAGAAAAGTAAATCATATAATGATGTATGTTCATGGCTGAGATGAGAGAAAAAGACAAGGGAAGCTGAGGTGAAGTATCTTTTGTTGTTGGGAAGAGAAGGGAACGCCACAAGCCAGGAAAGAGCATGAATCAGTGAAATTAGGGGGGAGGGATTGATTATCTCAAAAGAGCCGAAGCACGCCTACAAGGAAAAAAAAAAAAAAGAGGCCCAGAACAGCAGTAATTGAATTATATAATGATGTATGTCTTATAAAGCAAAAGTTATTAGCGTTAAAGGATGTCGTGTTTTTTCAAACCATATATAGTTATTGCAATGATGTGGCTGTGGGGCACGTGAGATCTTCGTTTTTTAGCGAAACAGCCGCACGCATATTCTAATTAATATTTGGAACCCTTTAGTGTTAGACGTTTCTTCTCTGATGACTACTGCTTTGACAAAAAGGGGCTAATTAAATAAACGAAGCTTAAAAGTGATGACATCACGGCTTGATCCATGTCTGAATTATATTAAAACTAGTACAATGGTTTGAATATTATTTAACATAGGCCGTTCAGATTGATTAATGCATTAGGATTGATCGTGTGGCTCTAGTATTCTACTACCTTCGGTCTTTAGTAAAAGAGTTAGTTTGACTTTCAATTTGATCCTAAATATGAGTTCTTAATCCACTTTGTCTCTCACATTTATCTATTTTTCTCAAGATAGTGTTTGTAATAATTATACATGTTAAATGTTATCATCAAATGACACATGATTAGTGAGGATATTTTACACCTATTTATTACAAATAACTAACTCAACTAATTTCTTTAATCTACTCAAATTAATCAACTAATTTTATATTAAGAAACGGAGGTAGTATCAGCCAAGAAAGCATAGTAACCTTTGGTAAGGGGACTATTATATTATTTGGGAGAGAACATTTAGCAATCTACAGATGGCTTTTCTAGGAGTGTGCATATACATATAATATTCCGTAGCGTTAAATATGGCCACTACAAGGCATATTTTAACTGCCATATCATACTTCATGGTAAGTGTAATTTATTTTAATTAACTTTTCTATTTTTTTTTTACTTTGGAATACTCCAAAATAACACCATAAAGAGAACTTACTCAAAGCCAACTGTTTGTTATTATGATTAATACGCTCAAGCTACTTATATATAAATTATAATATTAAGCACAGGTCGTTTTATATATTATTTATTTTTTCATGCTTTTGTTATATATATGTGTATATTTATACGTATGTATTTTTCATACGCATATCATAAAATCATACCTGATCAAAAATTAACCATAATTTAACCACGGTTTTAAATATGCGTATCGCTGGTTCCCTCATAATTTAGCTGCGATCACTGTGTGTGCGTGCGTGTAAGTCATGGCCTGAATTATATAACTATGACAAACCCGTGATTTTGAATTATTATATATAATAAAATATAAAAGATGGGTCTTAACTCTTAACCATATGATATAAGAATAAAAATAAGAGAGACAAAAGGGCTCCAGTGTACGTCCGTAATTTGTTATCTTCTCATATTTATCGCTTAGTTCATACACGAAATATAGGATCAACACATCGTTTCGTGTCTATATTGACTGCTTCAAATTTTTTGATGCCTCAAAGTAAATTACACTTAATCAAGCAATTATATTTAAGTATTATAAATCCAAAAATACTTCTTCCAGAGAATTAGCTCTAAATATTAGTTATTCTTCACCTACAACAAGCCAACATACATTCTAAACTCCATATTGTGAAATGTAAACAATTTATGATTTAAGGTTTCATTTATTTTTATAATTAAAGCTTTAATTTGATTAGTTCAGTGTTTGAAGTCTTAAATAATGAGTTTCAATCAATTATATTTCAATATTGAAAACCAAGTAATATTCAAAATAAGCGGCCACAAGCTAATTATTTCTATGTTTATAGAACCAAATTAAACAAGAACTACTGGATCAATGGAAATCAAGCTCAGACGCAAAACATAAACACATAATGTTTCATTTCTGCCAGCTAGAACGAAGCCACCTCAGTTCAAAGTCTCCGGCGCCCCACCGGCCA